>NW_026866892.1:0-40114 GCF_026571515.1 Ruditapes philippinarum | reverse complement strand
CTATTTTGGACCTTGCCCCTTGGCCGAAAAGGACCTAAAAATTTTTTGCACGCGAAAATTTCCCCTTTTCACAAGGGTTTAAAACAATTGTGTCAAATTAATGATTGAAATCCCTCTATAATGTTGGAAAGTTTTGCTCCGGACAAGCATTTTTTTCAAATGAGCTTCTAAGTGTGACCTTTTGACCTTTGACCAGAGACCCTGGTTCATGTTGCGCGACACTTGCTCCCATAGCCGGTGAACATTTCTATGTGAAGTTTCATTTAAAATCCCTCCATACATGTAGGAGATATGCTCCGGACAAAATTGGACGCCGCCGTCCCATAAATACGTCACGTTTTTTCAAAACCGGGCGGAATAAAAATTTGAATTTAAAGAATTCTAAAATCTTTAAAAATAAGGGGCTTCTTCAGTATGTAATAGGTGCTTAATATTTGAAGATGCTATCCTAGACAGTGATTGTTTGCATACATTTAAAACTGAAAATTTCAGTCATTGCATTTTTCCCCAAAATTTTTAACAAAAATATTGCTGGAAAATTCCCAAATTCCATGGGTATTGGGTTACCTTTCCCAAAATCCTGGGAAAAAACCCTGAAATTTTGACTGAATTTAACAAGCTTTTGAAATATGGAGGAGTGTGGCAAAACCAACTTCCTGGTGAATTTTATTTGGGCACAAAGTGTTGTGGTGGCCATATCCCTTTGTGTTGTCTTCAAAGAAGGACAATATAATGACCTTTACTAAAATGCAGCAGGTTCCTTCCATATCTTGTCTGTAAAACATTGATAATAGGTAAGGGGAATGAATTGAACAAGTAAAGCCTTAGATTATATCAAACTATTTAAAGGCTGAAAGCTATCTTCTGTATTGTATTTATATTATCAGGCAGAGACTATGACACAGATTCTTTAATACAACAAAAACAAAACTGTCCACTTAAGTCTCCATCCTCAATATTAAAACAACAATTAATTTAAATTCTTAACCAGGCCAAAACAACAATAATTTACCCAATGGAATTCTTTTATTGTTTTTAAGAAACAGCCAATTTGGCAGAAATTCTCTGAATGAAATGACAAAAATAAAACCAAAACAATCATGTAAAGTTTATCTGAACTTTTTGTGAATTAAATTTGGTTAAAAAAGTACAAATGAATATTTTATCAATTGTAAAATAAATTAACCAAAAAATTTATCTAAAATACATGAAATTCCCTGTCCATACCAAATCATACTTTTACTTGACAGAACTTTATTAAACCTAAATGGTTATAACATTGACTTGTTGTACCAAACTGTAAATTATTCACAAACTGGGTTATTGCCCATTCATCATTTGATTACACAATAACAAAGTTAATTACAATGGTGTAAAATTCTATCAGAAAATTCTAATAATGGGTTCGGAATTTAAAACTAAGGTCCATTGTTTCTAATTTGTTTTCTAGTTAACTGTTCACAAGATAACACATGCAGGTTTTTGTAAAATAATTGGGGAAAACTCGTATTAATATGCGATGATGGTTGTTGGGTAGGTAATATGTGGATTATGGTGTAAATATCGGGTAGGGTGGATGTGGATGTGTTGTTAGGGGTGATGTGAGTGGAATGGTGTGTTTGGGGTTATTAGCGCCGATGTGAACTGTGGTGTTGGCTCGGTAATGTGATTGTGTTTGGAAAAGGTTTAATGTGGATTTGTGTTTTTTTGGTAGGGTTATATGGATGTGGCAGAAGGGTTAAGGAAATGTGATATTGTTTTGGGTAGGGTTATGTGATGTTGGGTGGGTAGGTTAATGTGATGGTGTTGGGTTAGGTTAAATGTGATGTGTTGGGTAAGGTTTTATGTGATTGTGTGGGTTGGGGAAGGTTTATGTGATTGTGTTTGGGTAAAGGTAATGTGAATGTGTGGTTGGGGTAGGTAATGTGATGTGAAGTTGGATGGTGAGTAGAATGTGAGTTGGGATAGGGTGATTGTGATGTGTTTTTGCTTTGTAATGTGATTTGTGGGTTTGATAGGTGATGTATGTGTTGTTTGATAGGTATGTGATGTTGTGCTGGAATAGGTTGATGTGATGTGTGTTTGCTTTTGTAATGTGATTTGTGTTTGATAGGTTTGATGTGATGTGTGTTTGAATAGGTGATGTCATGTGTGCTGGAAATAGGTGATGTGGATGTGTTTTGAATAGGTTATGTGATGTGTGCTGGGTTTAAGGTGATGTGATTTGTGTTGATAGGTTAAATGTGATGGGTGTTGGCCATAGGGTAATGTGATGTGTGCTGGTTTAAGGTAATGTGATGTGTGTTTGGGTAGGTGATATAACTTGTTTTGCAACTGAATCAACCCATGCTTCCAGTGCAGTGTTCTTTTTATCAGTTAAGTTAATATTTTAGATTTTCCCTCAATATGATGAATGGTGAAAAAATGGACAGATTCATTTAAGAAATTTAGGGTAAAAAGAGTTAAAAAGCTGCTTACATTCCAGATGAGTAAACAGGTTCATAATTATATCAAAACATTATAGAAAAAATTGTATCAATAGAATTTTTACAAATATCAAGAAGTGTCCTGAGATTTTACTTTGCCAAAGCATAAAACTTGTATAAAAGTCATCAAAAAAATGTTTTTCCTCGGACAATGTGGGCCACAGCAAATAATTTCCCCCTTTACAATGACTTTTACAAAATGTTGCAAGTGTTTCACATTTAAACTCACTTGCCCAATTTTTCAAGATTCAATGGCTTTTTGTTGGAGTATGCACGCTGAGAAATTTTAACCATGGTTTTAGTGCAACAGGAGTAGGCTAACAAACAGTTTTCCTAAGATTGAAAAAGTTTTTTAACTGAAACATTATTTTGGATATTCATTGACAGTAAAATGAATATGGATGCAAAGATGGCATTAAATTTTCAACAAGAAAACCCCCTTTTAAACCCCACAGGAAGAAAAAAATACCAACAGATTATTAATAAAACTCATTTTAAGCATATGAAAGAATTTCCTCCACAATATTTCTGATTTTATTACGTCTGCTGCTGTAAGCAGGGACAGACTATATATATTAATTTCCAGCCAATCATTTTTTTCATTTAAAGCCATTCCCGTTAAAATGGACAGCAAAAAATAAAGCCACTTAACCAAAAGTTGAACATTTTTAATTAAAACTTGAGGAAAAAAAAAATACCTATTTTACATAAATGATATAAATTGTCTAGTGGACAAAAAAAATTTAAATATTGGTGACAAAATCGAAAAGATTTGGTCAGAAAATAATGTCAAGCTATACAAGCCACACACCATTGATAAGAATGAAAGGTATTTTAGGGAGAAGTATTTTAAGAAAGGAAGCATTTCAATTTCACATGCATTCAGAGATTTCTAGAAAAACATATACACAGAAAAGGGTTCTAAACAAATTCTAATGGTATTTTTTTAGTTGAATATTGGCCAAGTCCGCAGCTAAAAGGAATTGATTTGGCTTATTGACTAAGATAATGTCCCTGCAAGAAATTTTGAGCTTGAGCACTTGTTTTTGTCACCAGCATTGGTTAGGTTTCATGAAAGAGCATATAAAAAGTGCTTCAGTATTAAATATTATAACAAGTAAATTCCAATACTTGCAAAAGATTTAATAATTTAACATTTGAGCTTAAAGAAAAAACAGTTTCTCATTTCAACTGGCCCTTAGTTTACTGAACTTGTCAAAATGTGCTTTAACAATGCTAAGGAGACTCAGTCTCCTGTCAGAAAAAAAAATCTTCTGGAAAAATGACACTTCCAAATGACACTTCCAAATGACACCTTCAATGTGTGGAATCATTTACTGTTACCTATAAAGGATCCATGCTGACAATTAATATTCACATCATGTCCTAAAACCTCAGACAAGTTTTTTTGTTTAAAAGACCTTTTGACTAGACAATTAATAACAGAACATAACATGGTCACAATGATCGACCAATGTAAATTATCATAAGAGAAGAGTTCTTTGTAGGAAATCAATCATATTCATCTACATTTTTGTTCATTAGTCAACAGACACCAAGGAGGAAATTAACCTTTCACCAGTGCTGCTTCTCAGTACTGCAAAATTGTCTTTCATTAATTTTTTTTGGATATCATAATGAAAATTTGAAGTTGGTCAACCATCAAAGCTTGACAAAAATTGCAGGTTGTACATGACAGTGACTGGCTTGAAACAACATGGTGAAAAATACTGAAAAATGAGGCTGGTATTCCATCTATAACCCGGGAACGTGCCAGCGTGAACGTGAAGTGCGACGTGAAAAATCAAAACAAACTGTTTTCTATTGTATGTATTCCTTTTTATCGGCGTGAGCGCGACTTGAGCGTGAAACGCGAATTTATGACATGTGACCGTGTAACGCGGAGCGTGAAAACCGATCGCTACATGTAAAGTGATTTTTTCACGTTCATGCACGGGGCATTCACGGAAGAGAAGCCACTATGAAAGGTCGTCTGTCTATGCCAGATTGCAACAGAAATACTTTTTGGAGCAATTAGAAAAAAGTCCTATTCTGTACGACCCTTAAAGAGTACAGAGACACAGACATCAAAGACCGGTGTTGCAGACAATTGCGGACTCTCTCGACATTCCTGGCTTGAAAGGTACATCTAACATGAATTAATTTCAGTTTGCAAAACAATGTTAACCATCGGTGTTTTCGTTTGTACTTGCGTGCATGTATATAAGCAAAACCACATAAGAGAGTAAGAAAATTGCGACCACTCATCTAATGACATACGTTATTTCCAAAAAAATGGACGCAACAATTGTTTTTCACGCTAACCCGGATGAATGGAATAGTTAGAGCGTGAAAAACTCATGCCTAACGTTCAAAGTTTCACGCTCACACTAAACGTTCACGTCGTACTCCCGTATGAATCACATATAACATAATAATTAATACTTGGAATCTTATATCTTTGAACTTCTCTTAAAATATAAATAACATTTTTCTCAAGTTTGAATTTCTTAAAATCAAAGCATTCATTTTTTTCAATTTACTTTCAAAACATAGAAAACATCAAAGGTTAAAATCAACTCAGCATCATGGAAAATATTGTTACAATCAGACCACAAAGGACGAAAAATTAAACTGTCAGCTGAATAATGTGAGAAATGTCAAGGTCTTATATAAGATTAGTATATTATATGATTCTTAAATTAAAAACAAACATTACTTTAACAAAGATTTTCAAGAAATATCTGAAAATTAAAGACCTTGCAACATCATAGCAAATAAATGTTCCCACATGACCATATTATTGAAATTACGTTACTCTTTACCGGTAATACTTTGAACATGACTGTTTCCAGGAAAGAAAATGCATAACGACACTTGTATACATTATTGCCTTTATATCAATAACATTAACAAATGGTCGCCAATAATGTTTGTAAAAATATTTATTCAACGCGTAACATGTCTGTACAAATGGAATGATTTTTGCAATAAATCGAGGGAAAAAGGAAATATATGAAAATATTCCAGGAATTAATTTCCTATGGAATATTACAATAAAAGCTAATCAAAGAAACCGTTTATGTCATGTTGGCGGAGGATATGATTACACTTTCATGTCTCTCACTTATTTTATACTCTTGTAATAATGTAGTTATATCAGGAAATGAAATATTTTTGCTAATCTGTATCAATGTACCAGGGGAGAAACAATTCCGGCTCTGTTAAATGAACATGTAAATGTAGATACTAGTGTATTTGCATGTTAATGTATCCAAGGAATGACAATGACAGAAATGATATCATAACAGAATGATTTCATAAAAGTATTCAAATCTGAGAATAAATACATGCAGTGACTTCATACAAAAGATATTCCATTAATATTCCAAACTTTATGGATTAATGAAAGAATAAAATGAAATGAATAAATGAATGAAAAATGAACAAACAAAATTTAATGCACTTTCTAAACAAGAGAATCGCATGCAGTGTTTAAAGATTGTCTGTTCTGGGCAATAACTATCAATAACAAATTTCATAATTATTCTAAGTTAAAATCAATCAAATATTCCAAGTTTCATGTTGATACCTCTACAGTTTTTGTTCTATCTAATAAGCAATTTTGACAATCATTTGAAGTTAAAAAGGGGCATTATGAGCTCCAAAAAAATAGCTTTTAGAATAATGCCCCTTGTCTCACAATTGTCTCTTTGTCATGATAAGCAAGCATTTTAAGTTTCATATTGATAATGGGCTACATTAGATGACAACAACTATGACCATGAAACAATGACAATACTGCAGTGATCATAATTGAGCTTGACTTTTCCTTTAAAATAGATGACCTAAAAATGTACCAAAGAAATCACCAATATATCAAACCAAAAATCAATCAATGGCTTCAACAAAAAGAAGTTTTATAGAGGACAATTTGATTTAGTGACCCATATCATAACTAATTAACATCATTTTAAGCTAGAGAAACATTCTGTTTTGATATGCCATACTTGCATGCCAAATATAAACACTTTTGTTCTGCGGAAACCAACTGCTTTGAAAGCGACATAACTCTTATCAAAATCAACTTAACCCATGTTAAATAATTTATATCCTTAAACAGTTACCATGCAAATTGTTCTTTTAGCCACTTAAAGAGACCAGAAAGCCATGTAAGAGCTTATAGAATGAATGACATCAGAGAAGCATGGATGAAGGTGCAATTGAAAAACAAGAGCTGTCTGTAGGACAGCACGCTCGACTATTCTAAGTGCTTGATAGTAAAAGAGCCTTGATAATGTTAAATTTTTTAAGTTCACAAAAGGGCTAATTTTTTTTTTTTATAAATTCATGTTATAGGCCTTAGAGAGAGTCTAATTATACAGTATTGGCTTGACTATTCGGAAGGTAATGTCACAAGGGTGTTTTATTGAGTATAATAATACTAATTACCTATGATTACATAAATTTGACAGAAAAGGTACAAAGGCTTGTTATTAAGATGTTTTATCAAGTAAATCACTGCCTCATTATTATGAATGCATAAAATTGTCCCAAAAAAGCCACAAACATTAACCAAGATACTAAGTAGAAAAGGGGATATGAATCAGCCTTAATGCAAGATAGAGTTATGGAACTTGGTCAGTGACATACAATTATGACCCTCCAATTATGACCCTAAGTGTATGTGTAAAGTTTCAAGTAAATTTCTTTGAAGACCAAAATTAACCTTTAACCAAAATTTCAAAGTTTCAAAGGGGCAAATAATTCTGCAAATATTGCAGGCAGAGTTATGCAATTTTGCAAACTGATGTACATTGTTACTATAAAAAAGTATTTTAAATTTCAATTGAATATCTCAAGCAATAATTGAGATATTTGACTTTACAAAAAAACTTTAACCAAAATTTCTAAGTTCCAAAGGGGCATAATTCTGTCAATATTGTAGGCAGAGTTATCCAACTTGTCAATCTATAAATAAGTATTGTAAGTTTCAATTGAATATATCAAGCAATAATTGAGATATTTGACTTTACAAAAAACTTTAACCAAAATTTCTAAGTTAAAAAGGGGCATAATTCTGTCAGTATTGTAAGAAAAGTTATCCAACTTGTCAATCTGATGTACCTTGTTACTATAAATAAGTGTTGTAAGTTTCAATTAAATATCTCAAGCAATAATTGAGATATTTGACTTTACAAAAAACTTTAACCAAAATTTCTAAGTTAAAAAGGGGCATAATTCTGTCAATATTGTAGGCAGAGTTATCCAACTTGTCAATCTGATGTACCTTGTTACTATAAATAAGTATTGTAAGTTTCAATTGAATATCTCAAGCAATAATTGAGATATTTGACTTTACAAAAACTTTAACCAAAATTTCTAAGTTAAAAAGGGGCATAATTCTGTCAATATTGTAGGCAGAGTTATCCAACTTGTCAATCTGATGTACCTTGTTACTATAAATAAGTATTGTAAGTTTCAATTGAATATCTCAAGTAATAATTGAGATATTTGACTTTACAAAAAACTTTAACCAACGCAGACGCCGACGCGGACGCTGACGCCGACGCCGGGGCGACTACAATAGCTCTCATATTCTTCGAATAGTCGAGCTAACAATGTTATTCTATTTTGTTTAATGGAGGGCCATTAATGGCCCCTTATTCTATTGTTATGGAATGAACTTTTAACAACTGATCTCTTTTGTTCTGTTGCCAGTATCTTGACATTTACCTTTTAAGGACGTTTTCAGGAGATTTTATATAGACATTTTTTATAAAGTCTGATCATAAAATTAATGAACATTTTGTCCACATTGAAAGATGAACAAGTCCATTCAAAATATTGAGTAGGGTAAGGCATAAGTTAATGAATCTATATCACGAAGAAAACAAACTATTAGAAAGTTTCTCTACTAACTGACATTTCAATCCCTATCTATATAAATATCTCAGTCATTTATGGTAGTCTCATATTCTTTTACAATTTTTTTTTGTCATACAATTAAAGTATCACACCTGTTTTAAATAAAACTTCATTAAAATCATATATATAGAGACATCTACATATTATATCATTTACCTTTTCATTATCAAATTCAATTTTAAAAGAAAATTAAAGAACACATTTATCTTTTTTATTTTACATCAATTTTTCTCCAGAACTGAGATTTATTAACTTTAACTTAATTCACAATGTATATTATCCAGTATGAACACAATTCACTTTATTTTCTATATAACTAGTATTTTAAAATCCATCAAAATAAACACTTTTCACTCTAATTCCATTGTGTTAAAGCAGGTAAACATAAACTTTGACAAAAACGTTTTTCAAGAGATTTAACTAATCATACAAATGTTTTATTTCTGTACGACAATTAAATCTTTAATTTTTCCAATACCCTAATATATCTCCTATGATCCCTACACACTAAGCCGTTTTTAATACTTTATCCATTATCCATGTCGTTCCGGTCTTATATAGGTATTATTATATTTATGTAATAGTACAGTATTGTCACAGTCCAAATAGTCGGACAACAATCAATACAAAATACTGAGGCAGCTTTTTGGCAGTTTAGCGTCAAAACTTTTACTTTAACTATTTATGATACCTATATTTTTTTCTATTGTACATGCTGTGTTCTATATACATGTATCTGTAATAATCGTCATCAATCGTTATCCACAATCTCTTAATATCGTCTATCTGATTGACACCAAAAAAGCTGTTCTTTCCAGCGAGTAAATTTCTGTTTTATTGTAATTGGAGGAATTGCAAATGCGGGAGAAATTCTCGGAGATCTTAAAATAATTCCTCTCCACAATTTGTAAACCTTGTATGGATATGGTAGGCGGAAAGAAAAACTTATAACTAATAAATTGCTACAAAGTTTTGAAATGCCCGAGTTAACCACGATCAAGTTATTTTCTCAGAGACGTTTCCTGACAAATATTACTGCATGTGAAGCCTCTAGATAACCTAATAAAGTCGCCAAGATTGCTAATAAAATCTTATTTTTGTGCGATTAACTTAATTATTACATCCATGATAAAAATGAATCTCATGAACTTGCTAAATTTAGTGCTGTGTCATCAATATTTTATTGAGAATACTGGCACAAATAAAAGATATCTGTATCTAAGGCTAAATCAGGCCAGCCTGTAATAATAAGTACATGCCATTAAACAAGTTTTCAATATTTTGGTTCCACTTTTGATATTTAAACCCCTTAAAGGGACTTCACAAAAAAAAAAATTACGTGACACAACTGGAAATATTTTTCCAAGATTTTTATACCATTTGTTGTAGGTCTATTACTAATAACTTGTGTGCAAAAATCATTCTATCTTTATAGTACGAGAAAAATCATTCAGTAATCATACAAGTATAATTCTTTATTATAATCCTTTCTATATATTTTCTGTTACATTAGTGCAACAAACTGATCTGTAAGATTTTGAAACTCCTTTAAAATAACATTATTAAAAGTTAAAAATTCAAATTTGCAATAAAATCTAAAACATGCATGATTAATCAACTATTTTGGCTAAATAAATGTTCTTGTTAAAATATTCTCCAATTTCATTATTAATCATTATGAAAAATTATGATGAGACTAAAATAAAGATCTCAGATATTATTGAACCCTTTTGCCATCAAATTTTGCTGTCTTTAAAATAACTCAATCACAAAATTGATTTCTGCAAAACTTGAGCAATATGATAATCCTGCCTTTATTCATTCAGCACTATCATAATTATCAGGAAGAAAATATGAAGTTTCTCTTCATGGGGAAATCATGCAGCAAAGAAAATGTATGAGCATTTACACAATACTTTAACCCTAATCCTGCCAGAGCCAACAGTTATTAACCGATCTATGCAGTCTGGCCAGGCTATATTCAATTTCAATTTTCATATTTTGATATTGAAATCCCTTTAAACTTAGAATAGACTGTTCCAAGCAAGGCAAATCCATTATATAAATGTCCTTTAATGTCAATGACCACAGAAATGTCCTAATGCAGATGAAGTGTTAATTAACAGGTCAATTCAGGAACAAATATTTCAATACTTGTCACATTGACTTAGTGTGCTGGTATTTTATCTGCTGATACTAATAATGACAAATTTTTTTTAGCTGTGCAACCGAGTGATGCAACTTAAATTAACTTAAATTAAAATGGCTATGTGGGTGACCAGACTAGATATCTTAATTAACATTAATTAATGCCATAGTAAATGAAGTTATGAAAATAAATTTATCAACAGATTTATTGAAATTAATTTTATATCAAGCTCTCTTGACTGAAAATAGGTTATTTTCAGTATTTCAAAATTACAATATTTCTTATTTACAACAAAGTGTGACTTTTCAACATTGTTAGCAGGTGCTTTCAGTTTCATCTACGGCCATATCATAAAGAGCATTATGAAAATGGTTACACCTGGAACTCTTAAAGTAAGGGAACTTAAATTCTCAAGTCAACTCCATACTGTCTTGAATTAATAATTATATAAGTAATGCAATTATATAAAGTTTTAACATGTTTGTGTTTACCACAGCAAACTGTATGACAAATTGGTCACAGAAATTTAAAAACAAACAAATTACCAAAAACACTATCATTCATGACCTTTAAATAATTATTATAAACCAAAAATATTTTTTTTTATTTTTATCCATTCAGCTAAAGAAAATTTCAACCAAACAAATGGTTTTATTCAATAAATTATTTTATCTTATAAACGGTGCGACGTTTACACTGTTTAGAAATTTTTGAACTAAAATCAGAATGAATCTTGAGGTGTGCTCCTTTCATACAATATACTAAGGTAAATATTTCTTATTCAATCCACGAATTACCCTTTCAGAAACACTTTATAAAGACTTTTTTCTTAAACAAAAGTAGACCAATTTCAAACAAAGTGTTCTTATAATTCATGAAGTAAACAGGAAAGCAATTCCCAAAAGTGTACTTTCCGGCAACTGCTATCCAATAACACAAAGATTATTTAAATTATACATTTTTATTGTACCATTGAGGGTAATACATATAACAAACAAAATGTTTTCTAACAGAAACAATTTAACAGTAAAAAGTGGAGTTTATTTTATTTGTTTGAGATTAGCAGTCCAGTTTGTGATATTATTTTAGCTGGACAACACTGGAATTATTGATATCTTTTTTCTATTGTCTGGAGGACATAGAAATTGCAATCCTTTACCAAAAATTTTAAGAACTTAACAAAAGAGAATAATTAAATAATTTTTCATGCCTCAAAAAACAAGATCTTTGAAAAACAAATCTACTACTCCTCAAAACAACATGGACACACTTCTCAACAATCATCAAAACAAAACACATTTAGGAATGATAGTAAATTACCTACAAATGTTACTGTCAAGCAGTTCTATATACCAGAACTAGGTTATAGTAAAACCTTTGTAAAATGTTGAGTGACTTTGGCCCATGATTTATAACTGGTACTATACATTACTTAAGTGAATGATTTTATATGAAGGGTATTGATGCAACAATGCTGTAACACTGTAGACCTAACAAAACTAGTAATGACTCTGTTGCTGTGAATGATCAATTTGCTGACCACATTAAACAAGTCTGAAGATGAAACCTTTTAACTGTTGTCAGATTAACACCTTCTTCTCAAACACAAGAACACTCCTAGGAAAGATGTCTACCAGCAATGTTTTGATAAAGTGCTTTTCAAGCATTCATGTCTGAAATAATCTATGACCTAATTATTTTTAAATATTGAACTAATTGCTTCAAGACAAGGCATTAATATTAAATACAGCAAAACCTGTCCCAGCTACAGATTATTACAAATACAGTTAACAATTTTCAACTTGAAATTATGATTTCTTAAATCACAAATGTATAAACACTATCTCAAAATGCTACAATATTTACAAATAAGTTTATGTGAAATTAATCTGAATTTTGTAAAATCATTCGTATAGGTGCTTTAGGAGTCAAGACTATAATTGAAAACCTTGTCCATTGTTTAAGAGATCAAGGTCATCATTCAATACCTTGTTTAGTGATTAACAAGTCAAGGTCATTCAATACCTTGTTCAGTAATTAAAAGGTCAAGGTCATTCAATACCTTGTTTAGTGATTAACAAGTCAAGGTCATTCAATACCTTGTTCAGTAATTAAAAGGTCAAGGTCATTCAATACCTTGTTCAGTAATTAAAAGGTCAAGGTCATTCAATACCTTTAGCAGTTATTATTAGGTCAAAGTCATTTAATACCTTGTCCAGTAATTAAAAGGTCAAGGTCATTCAATACCTTGTTCAGTGATTAAGAGGTCAAGAACATTCAATACCTTGTTCAGTAATTAAAAGGTCAAGGTCATTCAATACCTTGTTCAGTAATTAAAAGGTCAAGGTCATCCAATACCTTGTTTAGTGATTAAGAAGTCAAGGGAATCATTCAATACATTGTTCAGCAATAAAAAGGTCAAGGTCATTGAATGCCTTTAGCAGTAATTATTAGGTCAAAGTTATTTAATACCTTGTCCAGTAATTAAAAGGTCAAGGTCATTCAATACCTTGTTCAGTGATTAAGAAGTCACGGTCATCATTCAATACCTTGTTCAGTAATTAAAAGGTCAAGGTAATACAATACCTTGTCCAGTGATTAAGAGGTGAAGGTCATACATGATTCAATACCTTATTCAGTTATTAACAGGTCAAGATTATCATTCAATATGTTCTCCAGTAATTAATAGGTCATGGTCATTCCATACCTTGTCCACAGGTATGCACTATGCAGTATCCAAATTTGAGGGCTCTAGCTCAAAGAATGAAAAATGGCAGGGATTAAAGTTGTACATAGAAAAAGATATTTTTCAGTAGGATTAAACCAGTATGCTGACTTAAAATGGCCAAAATTTGATAAACCAAAGCTTACAAAAAGATTTGTTTAAAGTATGTAAAGTAATATCCTAGGTGAAAGATATATCACATGTATAATTTAGAGCTGTTGATTACTCATAATCTTATGTAAATAAAAGTCAACAGACATCTTGACTTATTCCTGAACTTAACAGAATTATCATAAGCTTAAGTTAATATACAGTATGTCTCGAAATAATGTCTATGAAATGAGCATTTATAATTAACAGAAGTTTTTTATAATAATTTAAACAGCCATCATGGTGACTTACGTCGGGGTACGATCTTATTTTGTGTAATCAAACTAACCATAAAACTGTCATTATTTGGGTAGACTTTTATAAACCTCCCTTAGTGTTATTTAAGTTGCATGATTATAATCACAGAATACTCAGTTATCCTCCTTGATTAATAATATCAAGCATGTCATCAATATGTGACTAAATGCTTAACGGTCACTTGCACAAAAATCAATTAATGTGTGTCTGATTCCCATCTAAGGACTAGTTGCTGACTACCTTATCTTCATCTTCAAGAACAGGCAGTTAATTGACATCTGATTCAATCTAGTTTAATATAGATAACCATTGATGACAAATCAAAACAGAAAATAAATAATAGAGAAAACTTTACCCAAGGACAGTGCAAATAAAAAGGGCAATAAAATGCACATTAACAGCATCATTAGTGTGTGTAAAATACAAACGTTACATCATTAAACAATCAGTACTTTATAGCTCACGTCTCATCAATAAACCCAAATTCCTCAACTTGTGAACTTACAGTCATAAATAATTCTTGTAGAATAATAGCCACTTATTGTCATCAACATATATATACTTGTCAAAACAACAGCAACAGTTTGGTCCAATGATGATAAATGTATTATTAAAGTAAACATCTTAACTGAGTTTATCCAGTTTACTGTGAAAAACATAACATAAACAAGAGGGCTATGTTGGCCCTGTATTGCTTGGACAATAGACAACAGACAACAATGAACAAACCAAAGACATTCACTAATCCTTATGGAGTGGTTCAAGTCAAAAGCAAGTAAAATTTGGGGCTCTTCAAATACCTATACAGAATGCGTAATTGTTTACATGGGCAGGATCAGCAAAGAGAAAAACAGCAATGCCCTATTCAATTTAGAAATTACATTTTGGACCTGCCCTGTTTTATTTAGAAATTACATTTTGGACCTTATATGCTGGAACTACCCTGTTTTATTTAGAACTTACATTTTGGAGCTGCCCCGTTCAATTTAGAAATTACATTTTGGAACTGATATGCTGGAACTGCCCTATTCAATTTAGAAATTGGACCTGCCCTGTTTTATTTAGAAATTACATTTTGAAGCTGATATGCTTGAACTGCCCTGTTTTTAATAATTTAGAAATTACATTTTGGAACTGCCCTGTTTTATTTAGAAATTACATTTTGGAACTTATATGCTGGAACTGCCCTGTTCAATTTAGAACTTACATTTTGGAACTGCCCTGTTTTATTTAGAAATAACATTTTGGAACTGATATGCTGGAACTGCCCTGTTCAATTTTGAAATTACATTTTGGAACTGCCCTGTTTTATTTAGAAATTACATTTTGGAACTTATATGCTGGAACTGCCCTGTTCAATTTAGAAATTACATTTTGGAACTGCCCTGTTTTATTTAGAAATAACATTTTGGAACTGATATGCTGGAACTGCCCTGTTCAATTTTGAAATTACATTTTGGACCTTCCCTGTTCAATTTAAGAAATGGCAAGTTGACACTGCCCAGTTCAATTTGAAAATTAAAAAGATAATGATAATTATATCAATATTTGACACATTGATATTGTGAGTGTATATATTGTTTTATATTCAATCCTGCTATATCATCGATCAGTTTGATAATGATACAATATAAATAGTAACATTGAAAATGTTAATTACATAACTTTAAGAACCCTCTTCATTGTTGAAACAGTCTAGGCAAACAAATAACAAATTCAGTACAATAGTCTTAAAAGTTTAAACAAATCTAATTCTGCATGGTCCTTATAAACTAATGACTTCACATGAATTTAAATCTATGTCATTCTTCTCCGTGAAATAGGACAATTTTTGAAGGCTACAAAATATAGGGCAGCAGGCTGATGATAAGTTAAAAGACTCTAAAATTTGCATACCATTTCCTGTATATTTAATGCAGTATGTTATATTTCATATGTTCAGTGTTCTCAGGTTCCCTCTGCTCTTTTAATGGATTGTGTTTAATTTTGTCATTTTTGTCAAAACTTAGAAGCATAATTAACCTCATGATTTAGTGTTTTAAGACCCAATATTTTCCCATTAACTAGCCTGCAATTCTTACAATCTTACAGTACTGACTTTAATATATCCATACTTTTGTGTCATAAAATTGCAACATATAACAATGTATACAAGAAAATCATTGATGCAAAGCATCAAAGGGCGACGCCAAAAGAATTTGATCCAGATTTGCACCTAAATACTAAACAAAAGATGTGTACTTTATAGCAGTACCATTACATGTGACCTGGAGGCTAGGGCCAGTTTAAGTTGAAACTTAAACCAAAGAAGAATAGACTCTGTCTTGCCAAGATGCAAAGACAATTTATAGTCAATTAAGCAATCTTATAAGACTTATGCTATAAGAAAGAATTTCTTCAGATTTATTTATGAGACACAAGGATTCCTGAGTCATCAGCATATAATCACTGGCACGAGTATCGGACCTGGGAAGAAAAAATATGACCAGATTGATAAAAAAAACTGTGTTTATAAAAACCAAAACAAAAAATGTAAATAATGATCCCCTTTAAAAATATACTATCAACTTGAAGTATATTTTTAAAGGGGGTAATTATTTACATTTTATTTTGGTTGTTGACACTTTTAAGATGAACACAGGTTTTTTTATCAATCTGGCCATATTTTTTCTTCCAAGGTCTGATACTCGTGCCTGTGCATTATAATAAAAGCTTATTGCTTAGGGTTGAAGACATGTAATTGACATATATTAGACATAAAAGAGGACCTAAAATGAACATCAGGGGGACAGCATAGGTACTCCCAGAGCAGTAGTAGAATGAGTACCAGCCACATCAACCAGCTACTATCAGAGATAAGACTTAAACAATGTAAGAATGTCATTATATATGGCAGATGCTTGAAGTTTCATGAAGAAGAAGAAAAACAACTTCTTCATCCCAGATGTGCAGTATAGTGTGTTCAACTGTATCAAATGCCCTTTGTAGATCTAAAAGTATCATGCAATACTGCCTTTGTCCATTTCAAATAATGCAATCTGTTAAATGAATCAAACATGTGTCAGTTGAAAAACCACTTCTAAACCCTGACTGAAACTGCCTGACCATGACTCGAACCCATGACTTTCAGAAGACCAACTGAGCTATCCGGCCTGCTACACATTTTCTCTTTAATAATGAAACAGTTCTAAACCACAACATATTTCCCCACTATATCGATTTGTGTTCGTGAATTTCTTATGTTACAGATCATAGGAAATTGAACTCATGCTTATATGCAGTCACAGGATGAGAAAAACTTTGAGCTTGACCAGAACTCAAACCTGTGACCAACATAAGAAATTTTACGAAGGCTGATTTGTATTTTGCATCAAGGGCACCGGGCAAAAACATGAAAATGCAACAAACAAACCACTTTGTGGTAGATTGTATTTTCATGTTTTCATCTGGCGCCCAGTTACTTTTTATACTATGTTGGTTTTCATGTGGCACAAATCACCCACTATAAATTTAGTGCACAAATTTATTCAAGGGCAAGTAACAATCTACTCTATGTACAGTCTGTTGTCGGGTTGACTCAGGAGACCTGGAGGTTGAGACCGGTGTCTCTTCATTACAAATAGATAAGACCGAAGCTGTTTTTTTTCAAACTATGCACATGTTAGAAAAAAAATAGAATAACTATTCAGAATATGATTTTTTGAGACTTTATTAATTACATTGCTTGATCCAAGTTTAAGGACATTTTCAATCAATACATGTTTTTATCATTTATAACTTTAAATGAAAGTCTCATCCCTTTAATAATAATGACATAACTGTATCTCTTAAATGCAGAAAATATAAGTCTCAACATATCAATATACTACTGTCTAAGATATACATGTATGCACATAACATTAATAATTCCCAGTTTATATTAAATAAATATGAAATCCTAACATTAACATGCTTTTGATGACCTTACAACTGGTGAATTATATACAACAAAAATAGTATTATAAGTAATACCTAAGATAGACAGAAAAGAACAAATAATTTAGTAAACATGAGTTACTTCCCCTTAAAATAAAGAAAACCTGAAACCCAAAAGAACACCCTAAACAGCAAAATTATGAAATGCTGCAGGTTCAGTTTTATCAAGCCATGCAAATTAATGGTAATGTATTCATAAAAAAATAGATGGCCATGTGTCAGCAGTAATTGCAGAAAATCGGATAGCTTTCAACATCCGGATACTGGTACACTTTGTAAAAACAACCATTCTGCGCAACAGATAAATGTAATAAGGATAAAATCAATAGGATAATCGTTTACAACAGTTCCATTACCTATCCTTATACTCAATTGCAGGTGAACTTTCTTCTTGTAGGAAAATTTGAAAATGTATAAATGAATGAATGAACTGATACGGCCTCAATCTAGACCACAACGATATTCGAAATCCGGGTTTTAGTATTGTCATTAAAACTAAGGGACAAGCTGTTAAACTTAACCTGAAATTTCGTGAAAATAATATCACAATGCACATGCTTTTTATAAAAAGTTATTAAATACAAATATAATAACACATTTGTTTACTTGATTTTTACGAATCAAAATAAAACTAATTAACACAACATGAAATTAACTGCTAATAATAACAGCTCCTTCCATAGGCAAAAATAAAAAGCGTTCCATAATAGACGACGCCGCTCACCGGCGTCGCCAATAATACAATATAAAAGACGAAATATCAAGCATAAATCTCAAAAGGCCAGTCACCAAACCAGTTCCTAAATTTTGTTCAAACCTTACTTGTTTTAACCAAAAATACCAGATAAATCAGGAAAAAAGATTGCAATGCAACAAAATATATTCTTATGTCTTTTCCAACACTCTCACTTGTCACTTGGGGTTCCGTATGGTAGCGTTAACCTTTACATCTATAAACTCTTAACATGTATAAATGCTGATAGTATATCTAACAAGAGGGCCATGATGGCCCTGAGGTCGCTCACCTGTATATAGGCCCCTGGAGTGGGGCCAGTTTAAACCCCAGGGCTTTTATTTGAACAAACTTGGAAGACACCTATAAGAAGATGTTTCATGATGTTAAGTTTTTACTACACACATAGAATGAAAAAAAATGATCCGCCTCACCCACCACCCCCGCCCCTCCCCCGGCAGGGCCAATTTTAACCCAAGGGCTTTTATTTGAACAAACTTGGTAGACACCCATAAGAAGATGTTTCATGCTAAACATCTAAGCTCTAGCTCATTGGGTTTTTTAAAAGAAGATTTTTTTAAAGTTTTTACTGTACACATATAGTTAAAAACAAAAGACACCCCTGGGGCGGGGCCAATTTTGACCCCAGGGCTTTTATTTGAACAAACTTTGTAGACACTAACTAGAAGATATTTCATGCTTAATATCTAAACTCTAGCTATGAGAGTTTTCTTTCAAAGAAAATTTTAAGTTTTTGCTATACACATATAAGGAAAATCAATGACCCCGGTTCGGGGCCAATTTTGGGTTCTTTAAAAGAAGGTTTTTTAAGTTTTTACTATATGCATATAGGGAATTAATCAATGACCCCCTGGGGCGGGGCCAATTTTGACCCCAGGGCTTTTATTTGAACAAACTTGGTAGACACTCACTAGAAGATGTTTCATGCCAAATATCTAAGCTCTAGCTCTTTGGGTTTTTTAAAAGAAGATATTTAAAGTTTTTTCTTTTAGTTGCCATGGCAACCAGAGTTCTGCATGGAATTAAATTCTTTGAACAATTTCTAAAGGTGACCACCAAAGGAACATTCCTGTGAAGTTTGGATGAAATTGGCTTAGTGGTTTATGAGGAGATGTCATTTAAAGTAAAAGTTTACGGCCAGACGCCGGACGAAAGGCGATCACAAAAGCTCACCCTGTCACTTTGTGACAGGTGAGCTAAAAATGTATTAAATGGTATTATCCTAGCAATACATAACACAATGGTATTACCCAAAATATATCAACTATTATATGGTATAACCTCAACATATGTATTAACTCTGATGGAATGACCCTCAACATGTATTAATTCTGATGGTATAACCCAAACATGTACTAACTCTGATGGTATAACCTCTATATGTTATGTATTAACTCTGATTGTATAACCTTAACATGTATTAACTCTAATGGTATAACCTCAACATGTAATAACTCTGATGGTGTAATGACAATTTTATATCTGAACATTCACACTTTGCTACAAAGATGTTATCCTTAAATGAATAAAACCCTGATGATGATATAATCTTGACATAAATAAACAGCACATAACCAACACTTCCTAATGAGATCTTAATATTTCCTTATGCAAACATTGCAGCATTTTCACCAGACAGTTTAACAACATTCAATTGCAAAATCTCAAAACAAAACAAATATATCAAATTAATTAGGCAGTGTTTCCAGGAAAATCTGATTTTCTTTTGCTTATTTTTTCTAAAGCTTTGACATTTGCTAAATTTTCCTTACTTGCAGTATTTTGTTGTATATTTGTGACAAGAATCAACATCAATTTGACAAAGTGAGCTAAATCATGTTTGTTTTTCCATTCATTTTTTAAAGATCTGAAGCATAAACTGGTTAGAAAATTTTCTCTGAAATCTATTTTTAAACATGAAAGTCAGCAAATATGACAAAATATATAACTTATAATCTGAAAGGTTTGAGACCCTTACATATATAATGAAACTCTTTGGCAAATATTTCTATGATTATACAATGATAGGTACATCATAGTCGTCTTTATTTGGTAGAGTTACCATTATACAGCTGGCACAAAACTAGCCCCGGGCTTAGAGGTGAACAGTGAAAATTCTTAAGTCCCGTAGTTGCAAAATTGTTAGTTTCTGTTTATCTTTAATTTCTATTTAGCATTTCTTTTGTCAACCAATATCAGTACTCTACTTGTGAATCAAATTATACAGAGAATATTTGTCACTGTATATTTGTCACATTATCATACAATCAATTTGATTGGTTAGATTTTTGACCACTTTATTTATATTATGTTAAATTGGCTTATTTGAAATACTTATATTCACTATTGGTTATAACAGCAGTCCTCAATATGGTACAAGAGCATGAAATACTGATATACTATATCCTCTATTCCAGCAGGAGTTGCTGACATTTTTCCAATCTATCTCGCCAGTAAGATTTACCAGAATCTGTATTTCGTCAAAGTAGGTTTTATCTGATGACAAATAATTCCAATTGCTTTACTTTAAGAAATTATTATGTTTTGGCACCACAAACGTAAAAAGTAGAGCACTTAACGATCATGAAGGCATTAAAAGTCCTATTTCAAGAAAAGTACTTAATAAAGCATCAATATTATGCAATATGTGGTCATATTAACTCATACTCTATCATTTCATAATGCAATATGTGGGCATATTAACTCATACTCTATCATTTCATAATGCAATATGTGGGCATATTAACTCATACTCTATCATTTCATAATGCAATATGTGGGCATATAAACTCATACTTTTATTATCTGATAATACAATATGTGGGCATATAAACTCATACTTTTATTATCTGATAATACAATATGTGGGCATATAAACTCATACTTTTATTATCTGATTATACAATATGTGGGTATATAAACTCATACTTTTATTATCTGATAATACAATATGTGGGCATATAAACTCATACATTTATTATCTGATAATACAATATGTGGGTATATAAACTCATACTTTTATTATCTGATAATACAATATGTGGGCATATAAACTCATACTTTTATTATCTGATTATACAATATGTCGGTATATAAACTCATACTCTATCATTTGATAATGCAATATGTGAGCATATAAACTCATACTCATAATGCATCAATGTGTGGGCAAATAAGCTCATATTTTATCATTTGATAAAAGCATCAATACGCGAGCATATAAAATCATACTCTATTATTTGATAATGCAATATGTGGGCATATATAAACTTATACTCTTATAATTTCTTAATGCAATATGTGGACAAACTCATACTCTTATAATTTCATAATGCAATATGTGGGCATATAAACTCATTATGCATCAATATGAGTGACTAAGAGGTTGATGACCTCGATAAGTCAACCATATATTTTTTTTTATTCAGCCAACATAAAACACACACAGTGCAGTATGATACATCATACATGATGACTGCACCAGCTTGTAGATTTGTTATCTTCTAAAATTTAGGTATAAATGATCAAGTGAAACAGCAGCTGGTAAACTAATGTATGTAATTTGTTTTGAGTGATGTGTCTTTAAAGGCCTGGGAACAAGTATAAAAGGCAGACAAGCAGAAAAATGGCCACTGCTGTTGAACTCTGTATGCTGTCTGCTAGCATAATCAGAGAGAGATAGAAAAATGAAATTTCAAAATTTAAAGAGACATACCTCATATTATTTGCTATAAATTGGCACATCACTTCTTTATCATGTAAGCAACATTCCTTGAAAGTTACAGATCTCTGTGATACTTAGAAGTACTACTTTAAAAAAATCTTTTTTTGAAAACAGTAAAAATTCAAATTTCCCTGTGTATTTGATTGACAGTTGTACAGAGGTTATGACCTTTCTCTCAGCCAACTACATCTCTCTAGGTATAAACATTCTCACAGTAGAGTTTGACAGATGGCGGGGAAATAAAATACTAGGGCAATAAAATACTACCAGAGAAATACTATGCAAGCAATGAACTTGAATTTTTATTTATTGATTGTTTTATATTCCATCCCTACAATCATGAATTAATTAACTTGAAATGACATCACTATAAGTTAATTGTTGAAATATTTGATTGTTCTGTAAAAGAAACATTTCAAATTTATGTATCACCCAAATGTGCATCACTGTCTATTCCCACAAGTGGCCCATGTATGTTCGGAACCACTCCCTCACAATGTTTAAAACACACATTTCGGATAATAATATCACGCCTGTGCCACACATATTTTCTAAATTGCCTGTCCCCTTGTAGAGCAGCAGTTTTTGATCCGACATAACGTAGATCTGACCATGCATTACGATGAGGTAGCATTGTCCAAAAGCGCTTGTATAATTCCTTGCGTAAGCTGCTATTCCTTGAGTTGGGAGGGCTATTTTCAGATTCCCACCAAAGTTGCCTGTTCCTTTCATCTGTTATACATGGCCTACACAGACAGTAAATACACTCTTCTTCAGGTCATAATCTTGTTGGATCTGAAAGTTTGTCACATTGCTATCATTTTCATCTTCTCTACAAGTTTGAGTTGACACTTCTGAACTTATGTTTTGTCCTTGAATTTCCCTGTAGTCCCAGTCATACTTTAGTTCACCAGAATTCATAAAAAAAGTTTTGTTTCCCAAAAAAATAAAAGAGTCAAGTGGACAAACAGATAAATGTAAGTTACATTTTTTCTATATACAAGGCATTTCTAAACAATTAGTATTTACTGTTTGTATATACTGACTATCACCGATTTCATAAATTATATTCTTCATTGTAAAAATATGTAATTGCAATATACATCCTGACAGCACTGCTATTACCTTTTCATCAAATTGTAAAAATCATTTACCCCCCCAATAAATACACAACTTCTTTATCTCTCCTGAATGCTGAACTCTCCTATACTATTGCAGACCACATGTTTATATCTACAAGCATGCTGACCTCAGGTCATGATAATAAAAAACCCCCGCCTCTTGTACCTTAAATGCTTAATGGCCATCCGTACCGATATCCCAGTTCACATTCCCCGGCCTTTAAATTCGCTGAGTTACATTAGGACTTCAATCAACAAGCATCTCTGTACATTATATATAATCATCAACATTTGATTACACTCATAATTTTCATAAATTTCTTTTCATTTTATCAAGGTCAGATAATGTATGATATTTTACTGGGAACATATTTACTCTTGTTTTCTAAACCATTCATTATTTGACAAAGAATTTAAACATTATAACAAATATCATACACTAACTCTTGAAGCTTTCAAAGCATGCAAAAATATTGCCAAAAAAAAACAAAATCTTGGCCATAATAATAAGTAGTAATCAACTCAGATTAACTGATAAACAAGAAGGGCCTGTGCATGACTGGATCAAAAGAAAGAGTAATACTTACCAATGGTGGAGGAATCTTCAGTTTTAACTTCTGTTTCATCTGCAGTGCCTTAGATGGGCTTGTTATATCATCTGTTAATTCCATCGTTACCACAGCAGTTCAAAATAATGCACTATTCAAATTAATTCCAAATTCACCCAAAAAATATTAACACACTTATATTCCAAACTTATTGTCAATTAACCATTGAAGTTGATGATCTTTTGCTCCTAGGACAATAATCATATAATCCCAGTTAGCTATACAACTATATAATATAGGTCCACTAATATTAGGCACAACTTTTATAAATACCAAATTACAACTTTGTTTGTTTTGTTAACTATTCAGTACTAATCCACTAAAACAACATCTGGGTTAATAAAGGTAACTCTAGCTATCAACATCACAAACTGTACGTAATTAAAGTCATTCAACTAAACTGAGAGGTTGTACATATTTAAATATACATAGCTTCCGGCAAAACTTTTCAATGTTTGATGATGCAAGTTAGGTTTATTAAAATTTTAATGCTTAAATTAATAAAAAAAAAACATTGAGTATTTATTGCTTATTTATCAAAATTAAATCATTTTCCATTAAACAACTATATTTCACCAAGTCTAGCTTATGTTTCTAAGTTATACGCATGTTCATTTGATATCTTATATAAATATTTTCTTCCCTAATTATCATAATTTTGTCATTATAAATTATGCATGTGCATAAAAAAGAATAACTTAAATCTGTATCAACTTAACATTTTAGATGTTTTAAATAGTCATATTTACTGTTAAACACTTTTTAAAAATTATGAAATGTAAACCTATCACAGTTGGCAAATCAAATGATAATATACTATAATATCCTGCCATATTTCTGAAATGGACTTGTCCAGCTTCAATTTTTGGAATTGTTCATTATCAATTTTAAGGATATCTAGATTAAAATTTAAAAGTTAGCCAACAATATAGAGCCAGGTTAGACTGACCTTGCTCAGGTTACTTTTGGTTCCAGCAGGGTAAAGGTTAAATTCTCACTTACATAAACACTTATAATTATAGAACACTAACAAACCAAGCATTATATGAACTTAATATAAAAATATTGAAATAGTAACAAGATATCTAATATTCATATTAAATTATACACACACATTCTAAAGTCACTTTCATAAGACCAACATTTTTATATCTTTTTTTTTTAACAGTGATAGATGATATTTTGAAGGGGAAACCAGAAGTCAAACAAGGAGAAAACCAGAAGTCTGACAAGGTGAAACCAGAAGTCAGACAAGGTGAAAACCAGAAGTTAGACAAGGTGAAACCAGAAGTCAGACAGGGAGAAAACCAGTAATCAGATAAGAAGAAAACCAGTAGTCAGACAAGGAGAAAACCAGTAGTCAGACAGGGAGAAAACCAGTAATCAGATAAGAAAAAAACCAGTAGTAAAACAAGGAGAAAACCAGTAGTCAGACAAGGAGAAAAGCAGTAGTCAGACAAAGAGAAAACCAGAAGTCAGACAAGGAGAAAACCAGAAGTTAGACAAGGTGAAACCAGAAGTCAGACAAGGTGAAAACCAGAAGTTAGACAACGTAAACAAGAAGTCAGACAAGGTGAAAACAGCAGTCAGACAAGAAGAAAACCAGTAGTCAGACAAGGAGAAAACCAGTAGTCAGACAGGGAGAAAACCAGTAATCAGATAAGAAGAAAACCAGTAGTAAAACAAGGAGAAAACCAGTAGTCATAAAGGAGAAAACCAGAAGTCAGACAAGGAGAAAACAAGTAATCAGACAAGGAGAAAACCAGAAGTCAGACAAGGAGAAAACCAGTAATCAGACAAAGAGAAAACCAGAAGTCAGACAAGGAGAAAACCAGAAGTCAGACAGGAGAAAACAGCAGTCAAACAAGGAGAAAACCTGTAGTCAGACAAGGAGAAAACCAGTAATCAGACAAGAAGAAAACAGCAGTTAGACAAGGTGAAGCGTTACACAAGGAAAAAAACAGAAGTCAGGCAAGGAGGAAACAGCAGTTAGACAAGGAGAAAGCCTGTAGTCAGACAATGAGAAAACCAGTAAAAAATCAGACAAGAAGAAAACAGCAGTTAGACAAGGTGAAAACCAGAAGTCAGGCAAGGAGAAAACCAGAAGTTAGACAAGGAGACAACCAGAAGTCAGACAAGGAGAAAACAGCAGATAGACAAAGAGAAAACCAGAAGTCAGACAAGGAGAAAACCAGTAATTAGACAAGAAGAAAACAGCAGTTAGACAAGGAGAAAACCAGTAATCAGACAAGGAGAAAACCAGAAGTCAGACAAGGAGAAAACCAGAAGTCAGACAAGGAGAAAACAGCAGTCAGACAAGGAGAAAACAAGTAATCAGACAAGGAGAAAACCAGAAGTCAGACAAGGAGAAAACCAGTAATCAGACAAATAGAAAACCAGAAGTCAGACAAGGAGAAAACCAGAAGTCAGACAGGAGAAAACAGCAGTCAAACAAGGAGAAAACCTGTAGTCAGACAAGGAGAAAACCAGTAATTAGACAAGAAGAAAACAGCAGTTAAACAAGGCGAAAACCAGAAGTCAGGCAAGGAGAAAAACCAGTAGTCAGACAGGGAGAAAGCCAGTAATCAGACAAGAAGAAAACAGCAGTTAGACAAGGTGAAGCGTTAGACAAGGAAAAAACCAGAAGTCTGACAATGAGAAAACAGCAGTTAGACAAGGAGAAAGCCTGTAGTCAGACAAGGAGAAAACCAGTAATCAGACAAGAAGAAAACAGCAGTTAGACAAGGTGAAAACCAGAAGTCAGGCAAGGAGAAAACCAGAAGTTAGACAAGGAGACAACCAGAAGTCAGACAAGGAGAAAACAGCAGTTAGACAAAGAGAAAACCAGAAGTCAGACAAGGAGAAAACCAGTAATTAGACAAGAAGAAAACAGCAGTTAGACAAGGAGAAAACCAGTAATCAGACAAGGAGAAAACCAGAAGTCAGACAAGGAGAAAACCAGAAGTCAGACAAGGAGAAAACAGCAGTCAGACAAGGAGAAAACCTGTAGTCAGACAAGGAGAAAACAGCAGTTAGACAAGGAGAAAACCAGTAATCAGACAAGGAGAAAACCAGAAGTCAGACAAGGAGAAAACCAGAAGTCAGACAGGAGAAAACAGCATTCAGACAAGGACAAAACCTGTAGTCAGACAAGGAGAAAACCAGTAATTAGACAAGAAGAAAACAGCAGTTAGACAAGGTGAAAACCAGAAGTCAGGCAAGGATAAAACCAGTAGTCAGACAGGGAGAAAGCCAGTAATCAGACAAGAAGAAAACAGCAGTTAGACAAGGTGAAGCGTTAGACAAGGAAAAAACCAGAAGTCAGGCAAGGAGGAAACCAGAAGTCAGACAAGGAGAAAACCAGAAGTCAGACAAGGAGAAAACAGCAGTTAGACAAGGAGAAAGCCTGTAGTCAGACAAGGAGAAAAACCAGTAATCAGACAAGAAGAAAACAGCAGTTAGACAAAGTGAAAACCAGAAGTCAGGCAAGGAGAAAAACAGAAGTCAGACAAGGAGAAAACCAGAAGTCAGACAAGGAGAAAATAGCAGTTAGACAAGGAGAAAACCAGAAGTCAGACAAGGAGAAAACCAGTAATCAAACAAGAAGAAAACAGCAGTTAGACAAGGAGAAAACCAGTAGTCAGACAAGGAGAAATCTAGAAGTCAGGTAAAATCATCAGCTGACTTACTGTACTTTCAAACTTGTATCATGAATTAGTCTCAATATATCATGTCACATATGGATGGACTGGTACAATCTAATTACACTATCAAACTATCCAAATTTATTTAAAAGCACATTTTAACACACAACAAGAGGGCCATGATGGCCCTGAAGTCGCTCACCTGTATATAGGCCCCCAGAAGCGGGGCAAGTTTGAACCCTGGGGCTTTTATTTGAACAAACTTGGTAGACACCCATAAGAAGATGTTTCATGCTAAACATCTAAGGTCTAGCTCGTTGGGTTTTTTTCAAAGAAGATTTTTTAAGTTTTTTCTTTACACGTATATTTAAAAACAATGAAACCCCTGGGGCAGGGCCAGTTTTGACTCCAGGGCTTTTATTCGAACAATCTTTGAAGACACTAACTAGAAGATGTTTCATGCTTTATATCTAAACTCTTTCTATTCGGGTTTTTTCTAAGAAGATTTTTAAGGTTTTTGCTAAACACATAAAAGGAAAATCAATGTCCCCCGGGGCGGGGCCAATTTTGACCCCACGGCTCTTATTTGAACAAACTTGGTAGACATCCATTAGAACATGTTTCATGCTAAATATTGTAGCTCTAGCTCTTTGGGTTCTTTAAAAGAAGATTTTTAAGTTTTCACTATATTCATATAGGGAAAATCAATGACCCCCCTGGGGCGGGACCAATTTTGACCCCAGGGCTTTTTGAACAAACTTGGTAGACATCCATTAGAACATGTTTCATGCTAAATATCGTCGCTCTAGCTCTTTGGGTTCTTTAAAAGAAGATTTTTAATTTTTTACTATATGCATATATGCATATAGGAAAAATCAATGACCCCCTGGGGCGGGGCCAATTTTGACCCCAGGGCTTTTATTTGAACAATCTTGGTAGACACCCATTAGAAGTGTTTCATGCTAAATATCTTAGCTCTAGCTCTTTGGGTTCTTTAAAAGAAGATTTTTTAAGTTTTTACTATATGCATATATAGGGAAAATCAATGACCCCCTGGGGCGGGGCCAATTTTGACCCCAGGTTTTTTTAACAAACTTGGTAGACACTCACTAGAAGATGTTTCATGCCAAATATCGTAGCTCTATCTCTTTGGGTTTTTTTGGAAGAAGATATTTAAAGTTTTTTCTTTTGGTTGCCATGGCAACCAGAGTTCTGCATGGAATTAAATTCTTTCAACAATTTTCAAAGGTGACCACCAAAGGAACATTCCTGTGAAGTTTGGATGAAATTGGCTCAGTGGTTTATGAGGAGATGTCATTTAAAGTAAAAGTTTACGGACTACGGACGGACGTACGACGGACGGACGGATGGACACTGGACGAAAAGCGATCACATAAGCTCACCCTGTCACAGTGAGCTAAAAAAAGAAGCTGAGAAATTTATTGCTAACTGCTACAACAAATTCTTATAGTGATACATATGTTTGCATGTTGACTAAATAAAAGAAAACTAAGATTTATAAAAGAAGTGAAATATGTAATAGACCAGTAACACCGAGTCCAATCGTTCACTATGCTTCCCAGGCGGAGAACGCATGAAGAGATCAATTTTACAGGTGGAAAACCGATACTGTGGTAAGAAAATTGTCTTCAATTTCTTTGTAAATGCTTATTTCACAAAACTTTATAGCCTATTCTGATCTCGTATGATTACTTTATCCGACAGGCATCTCAAACTCGCCAAATCTTTGTTAACTTATTTGATCATTATCGACAACTGCACAAGAAAAGTCACAAAATTGGTAAAATCGCTCTTTGATAGCCAATAACTTGACATCCAAGCAAACTTTTAAGCATTTCTATCGCTCTAAAGGTTCTTTATAAACATATCCTCATCCACCAAAAGCCTGTTCTATTTCTATGCCGTATTTTTGGAGTATAATATCGTTTAAGTGAATTTTCAAAATGAACGCATGAGCCGAACTTTTCGTGTGGTATCATCAGATTGCAAAATGAACGCATGAGCAGGCGGATTTTTTGATGACTCCAGTTTTCATGGATATCTCACATGTTATCGATCACTGAACCTTTAAATTCCAAAATTTTCGTTCCAAATGTTTGAGCAAACAGAAGTCCCTATTTTCATACCTTATGACGAATTGCTTATAAGCAATAGATGAAGGTCTGTTCGGTTCTGTGAAAATATAATAAATCCTCATTGCTAAAACTTTGAGTAAAATATTTGCAAAATACAACATCATTGGTTGATGGTATGTTATAATTAATGATGTAACATACAAAATCAAAATTTTATGTTCTTATATGAAAAATCTTTGGCTTAAATAAAAAATTAACAATGTAAAAAGTTAAAGTAAACCTTTTTGATAAGGATATTGCCAAAATTTAAAATTTCCGATAATAAAAGGAGATAATTAGAAATCTGTTTTTGGTAAAAAAAAAAACAGTTTTGCATTCAAATAAAAATTTCAAAACCTTTTTTCCTCAAGAAATATCATATAATGTGTTTGAGGCCTAAAACAGTGAAAAAAATGTCCCTAATTTGGGCCCCCAAACACGGGTTTTTTCCGTTTGAAAAATGTTGTTGAATAAGTGACCCTTTTTCGGGCGCCGCCCCCATAAAATTTACTCAGGGGGGTTCCCTGGGGGGTTTTGAAGGGGGGGGGCCCCTCTCCCCAAAAGAAAATTTTGGAAATGTGCAGGAAAAAAAAGGGCCCTAGGGCTTAGGGTAACTGTAAACAGCGCAAAAAAGCCTTTTACTCTATCTCAATTCTTTGAGAAGTTGCATCATTTAAAAAATCATTTTTATGGGGAAAAAAAAAAATGCAAAAATTTTAGTGATTTTTGGAAAATTGGACTTTCCCCCTTGTTCATGGGTAACAAAAAATTTCGTTTTGATGTGTTGAGGCTATGGTGTAGTTAACATTTTGTGGCCGAGTTTTCTCAGTATTGAAGAAGCATTTTTTCATAGTTGTCTCTATCAGTTTGAACTTGTTACAAAGGCTTTTCAATTAAACGGCCCTTTTTCGCAATATGTCAGGGGGTAAAACGCACGCAGAACTTTAAAGCAGAAATATATATATACCCTTCCTTACAACAAAAATAACACTACATGTGGTGTGTGAAATGAGGTTTTAGGTTTTATTATTTTTTCTTTTGAAAATAAATACATTTTTTTAATTTAATGAAGAATTAGGCGTCTTTATCAAAAAATGTGTTTTTAAATTACCTCCCTTTACTTAAAGGTTGTTAAAATTCGAATAATTCAATGGAAGTTTGTATATTGGTAAGAATTTATTATCATATTAGACTATTAAATTTTGAGTACAGGGACTTTAAAAAAGTATACATCGCTCTTCTTTGCTCCTTTGTCCTTTTTGTAATTTGTTTGTTTTTTATAATGCTGTTTACTATGATGGGGGGTTTGTTAGCTGGCTTACGGAATTGAGAGGTCGGTGGTTCTACCCAGGAGCCCGCTCGTGCCTGAAATAATGCCCGGAGGGGCACCTGGGGTCTTCCTCCACCAATAAAGCTTGGAAAAAAAATCGACGAAAAAATCTCGGCGGGACGCTCAAGGATGGCCCGACTTAAGTGTACGGTTGCCCATATGGGCTTTCCGGCGGCGACCTAAGATAAACGCATTAAAAAATTGTATCAGTTAATCAGGATTCATGATTTAATTATCAAAGTACATATTTTGTAAAACAATCATTTACAATGCGTGCAAAAATCAAGGATTTTTCCAAAGTGTCATGTAAGATTATGATATAAATCAGCTTAATGTCGTCAGTTCTTGATTTTATTCAACATGACAAGACATAGTTATCTCTCCGTTTTATGTATTAAACAATATTCATTTGTTTAAGTTATTCAATAAGAGGTTGTTCATTAAAGCTGATAATATGTGTAACAAGTGAGGAATTACTTCAATTTCACACGATCTTTCCCAACAGACCTCGTACTTTTGCTTATTAGCATATATATATATATATATATATACATGTGCATACAGCGTACAAAGTATATTTTAATTTGTAAAATGAAGTGTCTCTCACTTATTAGGAATAAAATTTGAAATTTTTTAAAGTTTGAATATGCGAGATTTGTTAAATAATTAGGAAAAACTTAAGTTTTAAAAAAATACCAACCTGCTCATGCGTTCACTTTTGCAAACCTATTGAAACCAAATGAAAAGTTCGGCTCATGCGTTCATTTTGAAAATTCACTTAAACGATATTATACTCCAAAAATACGGAAAAGAAATAGAAAAGGGCGTTTGGTGGATAAGGATATGTTAATAAAGAACCTTTAGAGCGATATAAATGTTTAGAGATTTGCTTGGGTGTCAAGTTATTGGCTATCAAAGAGCAATTTTACCAATTTTTGTGACTTTTCTTGTGCAGTTGTCGATAATGATCTAATAAGTTAACAAAGATTTGGCGAGTTTGAGATGCCTGTCGGATAAAGTAATCATACGAGATCAGAATAGGCTATAAAGTTTTGTGAAATATGCATTTTCAAAGAAATTGAAGACAATTTTCTTACCACAGTATCGGTTTTCCACCTGTGAAATTGATCTCTTCATGCGTTCTCCGTCTGGGAAACATAGTGAACGATTGGACTCGGTGAGTAAATAGACTGTACACACAGTAGTATACTTGTGACACAGACATGTCATTATCGTAAATCTACATTAATTTAAAACAGCATGTCGCCAAATTCATGCTAATTTTCATGTATTTAAAAATAAAATATTCGGTAGTGAACAAAGAAAGTGATTTACACATTTCTAACGACGCTTACAATCCATGTAAATTTACCAAAAAAAGGTCAAAATATGCAAAAAAGTCCTTTCTGCATTAGTCATGCAAAATTATCATCTTGATATCCCCAAAATTGATAATGGACTGTTCCATTTAAAAAATTGTGCAGGTCAATTCAGGAGATGTAATTCATTATAGAACATGAATGGATACCAATGTTGTACCTGGTTACCATGTACCTGAGCTTTAATTACCTGTAGATAATATAATGTCACCTATTGATATAAATGTTATTTGCTTCGTTGTAAAATTTCTTTTTTCTAAATAACATTTTGTTTCATAATCTTATCATAGAAGAGAAGTTATAATTTTCAATGTGTTAATTTTATTTACGTTTTATTTCAAAAATCAACAAATCGGTAATTTTAAGAAATAAATAAACTGGGGTCAAGGTTACAGAACGTCACATACATATTCAGGTGCAATGTGGAGATTATCAGCTGTTGACATTTGATACAATGTTTTATCTCATATCTTAATGACCTGTACACCTAGGTGAACTACCTAGGTAAAAAAATTGGTAAACATTTCGTGCAGTTGTTCCTATTTTTTATTCAAACCATACTTTCATTATTACTCTTTAATAATTGAAATCCCTCTTTCAATCATACATGTTTACACTTACCTGACTAAATAAATATCTTAAATATACTAGTCCAGTTTTTAATCTGGACAAAATCATTCACAATATTTATTGACTGCATGTATATAATGTAGGCACAGCTGTGACCAGCTGATCATGATCTGCACTGGTCGCATAGGTGACACCACTTGGCCGTGTCCTTTTTATTCCTTATTTTTAATCCAATAACTTTCAATTTTTATTTCTAAACCCCAAATTTCAATTTTTTTACATTTCAACATCATAAAACTTATGATTATGCATGAAATAATATCTGGGAAAGTCTGCATTTAGAGAATTGAGTCTTTAAAAAAGAGATATGGTAGTGGAAAAATGGAAATCAGGGAGGCTACAATCCACCATACTGGAACTTGGTGAGCAGACAAGCAGACTAGAAGATGAGCAGACTGGAAAGTGAGCAGGTTGGAAAGTGAGCAAACGTTAAGCAGACAGGAAGGCACGCAGACTGGAAATTATCAACCTATATTATGTTCTTTTTAAACACTATAAGCATACCAAGTTTCTCAACAACGTAATTATTTTGTTTACGCTATAAAGACAAAGTGGTATAATTATGAATAGACTTTTACATCATTATTATATTTTTATTACATTTGCATGACTGTATCCCAATGTTGTGAACAATACAGCTACCTGCGGTTTGTTTAAATGACATTTTTATTACCTCCTATAGTGCTGTATCAACTTGTGACAAAATTAAGGAATATAACTCAGATAAACTATGATCTTATATTTTTGTAAACAAAGATGAGATGAGTTATACAAATATATATACAAGAGGGCCATGATGGCCCTAGATCGCTCACCTGACCCATCAAACTCATCCAAACAATTACCTCGACAAGCATTCTGACCAAGTCTCATGACAGGTGAGTCAAAAATGTGACCACTACAGTATTAACAAGGATTATCCATATTTGAGCAGTGCGACCTAGTTTTTTACCCAGGTGACACATATTCAAACTTGACCTAGAAATCATCAAAACAAACTTTCAGACCAATTTCCAGGATACTTGGATCAAAACAGTAGCAACTAGAGTGTTAACAAGATTTTTCTATTTTTAGCTCCGGTGACCTAGTTTCACATGCGATTTCAAACTCATCCAAGCAATTACCTAGACAAGCATCCTGACCAAGTTTGATGATAATTGAGTCGAAAATTTGACCACTAGAATGTTAACAAGGTTTTTCCATATTTGGGCGGTGTGACCTAGTTTTTCATCCAAGATGACCCATGTTCAATCTTGACTTAGAAATCATCAAAACAAACTTTCAGACCAATTAACAGAATATTTGGATCACGACAGTAGCCACTAGAGTGTTAACAAGATTTTTCTATTTTTAGCTCTGGTGACCTACTTTTTCATCCGAGATGACCCATGTTCGAACTCATCCGAGCTATCACCTAGACAAACATCTTGATCAAGTTTGATGATGATTGATACAAAAATGTGACCGCTAGAGTGTTAACAAGGTTTTTCTTTTTTTAGCTCCGGTGACCTACTTTTTCATCCGAGATGACACCTAGTTCAAACTCATCCGAGCTGTCACCTAGACAAACATCTTAACAAAGTTTGATGATGACTGATGCAAAAATGTGACCGCTAGAGTGTTAACAATGTTTTTCTATTTCTAGCTCCGGTGACCTACTTTTTCATCCGAGATGACCCATGTTCAAACTCATCCGAGCTATCACCTAGACAAGCATCTTGACCAAGTTTGATGATGATTGATGCAAAAATGTGACCGCTAGAGTGTTTACAAGGTTTTTCTATTTTTAGCTCTGGTGACCTACTTTTTCATCCGAGATGACCCATGTTCAAACTCATCCAAGCTATCAACTAGATAAGCATCCTGACCAAGTTTGATGATGATTGATGCAAAAATGTGACAGCTAGAGTGTTAACAAGGTTTTTCTATTTATAGCTCCGGTGACCTAGTTTTTCATCCGAGTTGACCCATATTCGAACTCATCCGAGCTATTATCTAAACAAGCATCCTGACAAAGTTTGATGATGATTGGGTCAAAAATGTGACCACTAGAGTGTTCACAAGGTTTTTCTATTTTTAGCTCCTGTGACCTAGTTTTTCATCAGAGATGACCCATGTTCCAACTTATCCAAGGCAATTGACTAGACAAGCAATCTGACCAAGTTTGATGAAGATTGGTTCAAAAATGTGACCACTAGAGTGTTCACAAGGTTTTTCTAATTTTTAGCTCCGGTGACCTACTTTTTCATCCGAGATGACCATGTTCGAACTCATCCGAGCTATCACCTAGACAAACATCCTGACCAAGTTTGATGATGATTGGGTCAAAAAATGTGACCTCTAGAGTGTTCACAAGGTTTTTCTATTTTTAGCTCTTGTGACCTAGTTTTTCATCCGAGATGAGCCATGTTCGAACTCATCCGAGCTTTCATCTAGATAAGCATCCTGACCAAGTTTGATGACGATTGAGGCAAAAATGCGACCGCTAGAGTGTTCACAAGCAATTGTGGACGTACGACGGACGACGGACGGACGGACGATGGACGGACGGACATTCACCGATCCTAAAAGCTCACCCTGAGCAAGCTCAGGTGAGCTAATAAAAATTAATGAATATTGAACTTGTATTACAAGAGTTAGTTTGACCTTTTTGCACTTAGAAATTTAAGTCATACATAAATTAAAAAAACCTGCAAATCAAGCAAATTTTTATCATTCTATATTATGTAGCAATATATCAAGTATACCATTTCATATTTTTTTTACAGAATTACATTTTTTATCTGAGATTGGCCTTCCCCACCCACTACAATTTCCGTATATACTGTTTCACTAAGGATACAATTCTAATAATATCTTTTGTCTCTTTGAATACTACTAACAGCAAGGCTTTGTGATACATTTCAAACTTAAACTGTCAAGGTTAAAACTAATACATTTGATACTCGACTACTTAGCAAACATTTATTTTTTTCAAAAAGTTTTGACAACCCAATTTAATCCCTCCCTTTAATTTCTAAATTTACAGTACTAAGTAGCCAGCTTTCCAGCTTTCAAATCTTTGGTGTAATTGTAGACATTTTGATATAAAATCTGCTAAAATTACAAGTGTATAGTTTGAAATTCAAAAGCAGGACAACTATTGAAATGCTTTGCCAATCAGCTGCGATATAAACATAGAAAAGTTTTAATTTAATCCAGCTTGAGATGAAATACATAAACCATTTGCACAAAAAGAAAACACAACACCGAGCAAATGAAACATTAACACAACTCACTGGTAATCCATTTCTAATTATTAACTCAAAGCATGTGAAACAAATTTTTCAAACATGTTTCAACTATTAAGTCAAATCATAGTTTATCAAGCTGTCACTGTAATAGGACAACTTTAAATTGATAACTAACTGTATGTGTCAGTTGTTTTAAAACTTCAACAGCGATAAATACACTGAAACTTCTCTTTAAAGGAACTCCACTGAGGTTCATAAGCCTAAAACCATAAAATTTTAATTTCTCACATAGATCAACTGGGGCACCTAAAACGGAAATATATGCAAAAGATAATTAAGAAATAATCCTAGAAATACACTGAAACTCGTATGTTTGTGTTATTCTCAGTCCGATTTGAGTGAAAAGCGTTTAAACGCATTTCAATTTCAGGTCATTTTTGACAATTAAAACAATTATTCTGGAAAAACGAACCGAGTTAATGATCTGAAATTTTGCACATAAATTGTTGGTATAGACCTACATCAGATGGAGTAATAATCTCAAAAAGATATTTCCAGTCCCGTCATGTCAAAAAACCTCAGTGGAGTCCCTTTAAATTTTATCCTACAAACACTGAACTTTCCTAGTATCTACTACTGTCATTATTCAGTGGTGTAACTTAGATAATAATAGGGCATCTAGGCCCGAACTATAACTTAACATTATTTATGTTATAATGTTACATCTTTGTATATCTTTATTGCAGTTAATTTTCACCAAATCAAACTTCAGAATGCAGAAAATCGCTCCTAACCTCTGAGTTTTTCAGCTCTGTTACCATCAATGGTTAAGGTCACTCACTTTCCATCAAAAATTATATACTGAGCACAAAATATGCCAAAATGACAAAAAATGCTTTAAAACTTCACATAAGCTAAGGGTATCTCTGACAACAGAAATGGTGAAACTTGCATACAAAGTTGAAATCTAATTTTATGTTGTTTTTTTTTTATTCCAAACATTCACAAGCCGGTATTGTGACTTATATACTGATCTTTGATGTACATTTTGGTTTTAACCTTAATGAATTTATAACTTAAAGTTGTTTTTTGTACACAAATATACAATGTATATAACATGTCAAATTTTAGATGACAGCATTACATTAATGGTGAAATATACAGCAACTATCAACCTGCTGAATTCCTTAAATGGACAGGGCCAAGCTAACCATTTATGGAACGGCCCCATTATAAAGTATGGGGATAATAAGATGAAAAGTCTTAGTCAGACTGCAATGTTTACTGTTTACTGGCCCGGCAAATCAGGTTCCAGCAGGTTACAGGTTAAAGTATATATCATGTCAAATATCAGCATATCAAACAAGCAGTGAAATTAACCTTTTTTAATGAATGTGTTTTGGGCAATAATAAAGAGACTAGACCAAACTCTTAGTAGTCAAATCTGACTAGTGAAACAACAAATTCATTATGATGAAACATTGAAACAATAAATAACAACCTGTACAAAGCATCTTTGTTTCAGACAATATTCTAGTGCATGAGACAGTCAAGTGCACTTGATTAATTAACTATTCAAATCTACCACATAATAATGAAAATGATATTTAATAACAAACTCTGTTTCCTAAATATATTAATGAGTGCCCTTAGGGGTTCAAAAAAGCATAAAAATATATATATTTTTAAAAATCTTGCATAGATCAACTAGGGCACTTAAAATAAAGGAACATATTCAGAATATAAACGTTTCTTAGTGGGATTTTACAGCTGATTTGAGTTAAAAAAACATTATTCAGGAAAAATGGAGTTCCAGTCTTGTTATGTAATAAAACCTCAGTGGAGTCCCTTTAATATACATTTAAAAAATAACTTTTTTGAATAATCAATTTTTTATGAGTTCCAGTCTTGTTCTATGTAATAAAACAGTATCACAGAGTCCTTTTAATATACATTTAAACTTAATTAACTTTTTGGTGAAACAATGTATAATAACTAGGCCTTCACTCTTAATAACTTTTTGAAACAATAAATATGTTTGATACCTATGAATTACCTGAATTCTTACAGATTTATAATCTTAAGAAATACTTATAATTATGATTTTCTGGTATTCCAACAAAGCTGCAGGGTTCATTAAAATAACTGATTTATTGTAAAATATCTTATAAATTGTCATTCACTGCAAACAAGCAGTTCCTGTCTGATATAACATTTCAACTTTTGCCTAACATAGTCCTTGCCCTCAAACCATTCAAATGCTTTCATTGAAATTTAACTTTTCTTTGAATCTGCCTTAAGTCAATCTCTAAATGACATTTAACATATAATCTGTTAGAAAAGAAAGTGGAAACCTTTGCCAGCCTGTATTTCTTAGGCAATTCACTCTGCTCTATACTGTATAACTTTACAATAGTCATCTGCAAACATCCCTTAATTGATGATATGACAAGCTGGACAATCCACTTCAAGAAACTTTAGCAAGAGTTATTAACTGTCAGGTCAATAAACCTTCCCAACCTTTAAACAAAACCTTGAACTTTCAAACTTATGAAACCAACCTTAAACCTTGATCTCAAACCTTTTTCATTTTTTCCATTCTGTAGGGTAAGTGACTATATAAACTATTTGAAATCTCTCATACCAAGTAATTCATATAAAGCTGTAAACACAACAATTTGTCATCACAGCTAAAAAAAAGCCAAGGACATGAAAATAACACATGCCCAGTTTTTTTGTTCATGACAATATCAGTACCGGATACAAAAAAACTGTTTCACCGTGGAACAGAATCAATGGAATAAAAATCAAACCTTTTTCAAAATATTGCATTTAAGGAATTCCAAGAGTAAAAGGTATTCTGAAAATAACAATTAAGAACATTAATCTTTAAGTTATTCAATATAACTCTAAAAGCATCAAGCTAAATAGAAGCCCTTCTTCAAAAATCTGATCCTAAGAATGGTTACTTGTAAGTTTTACCAAAAATTTAAATCATTACAGACACTTGGGAATTATAAAATTGATGATTCTTCCTGTCATTATATCAAATGACTGCAACAAATATAAACATTAACAATACGAAATAAGGGGAACAACTCAGGGGGACCATTGTCAATATCTGATGCAAAGAGTTGTCTTCTTTTTAAGTAACCTATCAATATTTGATTTTCCTCTTTGACATCTTTTTTTTTTCTTTATTAAAACTGACCCTTCAGTTTTTAAACCTAATTTCCTTGCAAGGAAAACCGAATAAAAACATTTACAATTTACAAGCAAGAATAGCTTGTAACATTGTAAATTTGGAATTTTTACTGTAAGGCCTAAGTGAAAATCTTTTAGTTTTTTCCTGTCTTACTTTTGAGTGCTAACCAACATTGGGGCATAATTCAAAAGAGAAGAGGCAAAGCTGTTAAAATGTTTCATACAATCAAGAAAGCCATAAATTATATTCACGATAATTTCTTAAGTGTTTAAAGACAAACAAGAATTTTTACATCATTTTTTTACCATTTTAAATGCATATTTTATTTCTGCATCACTATTTTCATTGAATCAAATTTCACATTGTATTGAATCCATTTAGCTAAATATTTAATTTCCCTAAATCTAATTTATCATATGGCTCCAATAAATCAATCTTCATTGACATCACACCAGGTCGTCGCCTTATTCTAAAAATGTCCTAACTCCATTTTTACCAAAAAAATTGACATCAACACATAGGTCGCGCCTTATTCTAAAAATGTCCTAACTCCATTTTTACCAAAAAATGAGATAATACACAGTCGAACTAGTATTAGTTTGTCATGTCCAAAATAAAACATATAAAGATTTACGTCATACTTTTTGTGATATAGCGTCTGTATTTTGCTCTATGTCCAC
>NW_026866891.1:0-48889 GCF_026571515.1 Ruditapes philippinarum | reverse complement strand
TTTCAAGAGCTTTCCCATTTTTTAAATCAAGGCAATGCTTAGACTATAAAAACAAGCAATTATCATAGTATTGCAAGCAATCCATAAGTCCCCTTAGGCCATTGGCCATTCACTTGTGTTTAAATTTGTTGACAAAGTTCTTTAAAAGTGATCACAGGAAACAGTTTTATGTACAGACAGATAGACGGCCTGAAGGACACTCTAATGTTATTTTTTTAAACATCACTGTTATCAAAAGATAACATTTTTAAAAGCAAAATTCTTAAAAAGGAGATAACTCTTGAAATAAAGTTGCAAGACATCATACATGATGTGAGTATTACAAAAAACAATTAGTAATAAAGGTGTTGATAATGAATGTTTATTTTGAATTTCTAGTAAAAGAAAGTTAAAAGAATGAATAAGAAAAATTGTTTAAGGAGGAATAATCTGGAAATATGGATGCAAGATTTATAAACCTGGTCATATTATTATGATTGGGAGTTTGAAGAAAATTCCTATCATGATTTAAAAAGTTTTGGAGTAAAAAATAACCAATATTCTCGAAAAAAGTCTTAAGTTCAAAAGGGACATAATTCTGAAAAATAAGTCTTGCTAGAGTATTGAACTTTCTCACAAATGTTGAGTGATAATAAGAAACATATACCTATATAAGTTTGAAGTAGATACATTCAGAAATATAGAAATTAAAAAAAAAATTTTCATGAAAATTTAAGTTCAAGGGAGGAAATTCTGATAAATCTTGCACTAGAGTTTAAAACTTTGTCACATATGATGTGGTTGATGATAGAAAACTTGTATTTAAAGTTTGAAGAAAATATTTATAGAATAAAGAATTTAGCGAAAAAAATAAAAACTAGAATCAGAAATCTTGAAAATTCAATCTAATTTGTTGCCATAGCAAACCGAAATTTTCAACATAGAAAAAGAAAAGGATGTCATAATCTCTAATGCCATCTACCCATAATATCAAGTTTATAAAAAAATATTTCAGTATTTTTCGTTATCACTGGATCCAGGTTTATGTGTAAAATTTGCCATATTTCAGTCTAACTTGTTTGCCATAGCAACCAGCATTTTCAACATAGGAAGAAAAGAAAAAGACGTGCATTATCTGCATACTGCCATCTATCCATATTTAAACTTTCATAAAAAATATTTTCAGTCCTTAAAAAATATTTTCAGTCCTTTTTGCGTTATCACTGGATCCATTTATGTGTAAAATTTGCCATATTTTTCAGTCTATTTTTGCCTATAGCAACAAGAAATTTTCAAACATAGGAAGAAAAGAAAATAGACATGCATAATCTCCATACTGGCATTATCCATATATCAAGTTTCATAAAAACTATTTTCATACTTTTGGGTTATCGCCGGGATCCAGTTTTGTGGACGGACGGAACTGACGTACCAACTTTGATATTTATGAGGCCCAATTAGCTTCAATAAACACCAAAACCTGGACCAACCGTCCATAAAGCAAAAAATTAGCCTCTAAAAAAAAAAAAAATAGCTCTTAAATTTGAATTTTATGAGTTTTTGTTCTTTTTTTAACTATGGAATGAAGCTCATAAATTTTAAAATTTTGCTTGGAGCAGACGGAAACGACGGACAGATGGACGGAGGGTAAACTAAAGTCCGCCTCCGGTAAACCGGTAAGGGGAATAAAAAAATCATATACCAGGTAACAGACATTTAAATTTTTTCCCATATCTTGAGTCTGGAAAAATTAAATTGTTTTAGATTCCTGTTATATCTAATGAGTAAAAACTTATGCATGTTTTTTTTTAATTTGAATAACACAAGCATTTAAAAAGTATTATATAATTAGTAAATCTTTTTAAATTATAAATTTGAATTTTTTATGAGTTTTTGGTTTCTTTTATTTTAACTATGGAATGAAGCTCATAAATAATCAAATGTTTTGCTCGGACAGACGCGACGAACGACAGACGGACGAGGGTAAACCTAAAGTCCCCCCGGTAACCGGTAGGGGACTAAAAAATCATAATACCATGTAACAGACATTTTCAAATTCCCTTATCTTGAGTCTGGAAAATATTAATTGTTTAGATTGCTTGTTATATCTAAAATGAGTAAAAACTTATTGCATGTTTCTTTTAATGAATAAGCACAGCATTTTAATAGTAGTTTATATTAAATGTTATCCTATTTTTAATTAAATACTTTAAGAAGATTTCCAACTTAACCCCTTTAATATTTAAACGTTACTCAATAACACTTTAACATAAACATTTTTCCACTTTGGAAAAGAAAAGAAAAATCATTATTGAAGATTTTAAAGAAAATAATTAAGTTAAAAATTTACATGCCCCACTGAAATATTCCTCAGAATTTGATATGTTAACTTTAAATAGAAAAATATGAAGATGAACTTAAAGTTTTTTAACAAAATGCACAACTTTTTGACAAGGAAGGAAAAATGAAAACATAAAATTGGTATCTAAAACAAAACTTGAAAAACAAGAGCTGTCCAAGGAGCAGCTAGCTCAACTTTTCTTAGTGCAGGATAGTAAACTGGCACATTTTTTAATGAAGAGATAAAATTTGATGTAAATTTAACATAATACCTTGACCTTTTGATCCCAAAAATTTTGTGTTTGGCAGGCATAACCTTCATTAAGATGCCCGCTTTCAACATATCAAATTTCAAAGGGTCTTAATTTTATTGACCAATAAACAGAAACTTTTAATTTCAAAATGTTAACAATCACAGTCTTACATTTAAATATACCTGTTCAAAACCCCTTTCAAATTTTGAAAACCATACATATTTTTTTGCAAAAATATGCACTTAATAAAGATTCATTGATGAAGATGTTCAGTTTTCAAACTAGTTGACCTCAACAGGTATTTCATAAAAATTCTATAATACTTTCTTTTATGTAAATGGTTGGAGAAATATGCACGAGGCAAAACAGTTTTTTTTAAAAAAGTTGTTGTTTTTAACAAATATACCATGTAACAGAAACATAAATTTCCCCTTATTTTGGATTCTGGAAAATTAATAATTGGGTTTGATGCTGTTATTTTTTTAATGAGTAAACTTTTGCATGTTTTTTTTAATGTTTTAAGCACAGTATTTCAAAGTACATGTAGTTTTCCATGCTATAAATGTTATTTATTTAAGTTATACTTTAAGAAGATTTACTTACTTTTTACCCTTAAAAATAGGAACGTTATCAATAACATTTAATATAAACATTTTCCAACTTTGGAAAAAAAAAAATAATATTAAAGATTTATAAAGAAAAAAATAAGAACAAGTAGTCCAACTCCACTGAACATTCCTCAAAAATGTAATAAACTATAAAGATGAATTTAAAAATTTGGTAAAAAATGTACAAGGAAAAAAAAATTAAATCATTAGTATCAAAAAACAAATACTTGAAAAACAAGAGCTGTCCCCAAGGAGGCAGTTGGCCTCAAACTTTTTCTTAGTGCAGGATAGTAAAGCTGCACATTTTAATGAAGAAAGATAATTTGAAGTAAATTTAGCATATACCTTGAAACCTTTTGGATCCGCAAATTTTGTGTGGCAGGCAAAACTCATTAAGATGCTTCTACATATCAAATTTAAAAAAAAAGTCTAAGTTATTGACCATAAAACAGAAACTTAATTCAAAATGTTAACAATCACAGTCTTACATTCAAATATACTGTTTCAAAACTTTCAATTTTGAAAACATACATATTTTAGCAAAAATAACACTTATAAAGATATATGATAGAAGATGTTCACGTTTTTTCAACTAGTTGATCAACCAAGTATTGTCATAATTCTATATACTTATATTTATGTATGGTGGAGAAATATGACACCGAGGCAAACAGTTTTTTTTAAAAAGTGTGTTGCTTTTTTAACAAATATACCATGTTAACAGACATAAATTTTCCCTTATCTTGATTCTGGAAATTAATAATTGTTTAGATGCTGTTATATTTAATGAGTAAAACTTATGCATGTTTCTTTTAATGATTAAGCACAGTATTCAAAGTAGTTTCATGCTAATAAATTGGTATCTTATTTAAGTTATACTTTAAGAAGATTTACTACTTACCCTTAAATATTTAAACGTTACTCAATAACATTTAATATAAACATTTTCCACTTTGGAAAGAAAAAAATAATATTAAAGATTTATAAAGAAAATACAATAGAACAAGTAGTCAACTCCACTGAACATTCCTCAAATGTATATCTATAAAGATGAATTAAAGTTTGTAACAAAATGTACAAGGAAGAAAAAAATGAATTCATTAGTATCAAAAACAAATACTTGAAAAACAAGAGCTGTCCAAGGAGCAGCTCGCTCAACTTTTCTTAGTGCAGGATAGTAAACTGCACATTTTAATGAAGAGATAATTTGATGTAAATTTAACATATACCTTGACCTTTGATCCCAAATTTTGTGTGGCAGGCATAACTCATTAAGATGCTTCAACATATCAAATTTCAAAGTCTTAATTTATTGACCATAAATAGAAACTTAATTCAAAAAGTTAAAAAAGGTCATTTTAAAAGGGAATGGTAGGTACAACGGACCAAAGTGCATCTCCAAACAAGTTTCTCAATCACTGCTCTTTAATTAAAAAGGCAGTTTAATGTTTTTAATTATAGTTGCCAGTGACCTTAACCTTTATCCTTTTGACTTGAAAATGATTGTTGCACGTAGAGCACTATAAAAGGTACATCTAGAAAAAAAAATTAATACTTCCTAGGTCAATGCACTTTAATTTAATGGCCAGTGTTTTTTTGTTTTTTTTTTTGTTATTACAGTTCTCTTTGACATTGACCTTCCTTTTGAATTGTAAATGAGCGTGACTGGTAAAATTCAAATGCAAAGTTTGAAGTTCCTAGGTCAATGCATATTTATTGGCCAGTTTTTTGTTGTTGTTTTTTTGTTTGTTTGTTTTATTTGTTATTACATGTCCAAGTGATCTTGACCTTTTAACCTGAAAATGTGTGTGATATGTAGACCTAATCAAGGTGCATCTACATACTCCCACTAGTTTCCATAACAAGCTTAGCTGGTATTTTAACAAAAACCTACTACACTTATTTCTCAAAGAACTTACTTGTAGTCTTTATGTTACAACTGCATGTATCTTAACCTTAACGACCTGCTAGCTCATACAGGATAGGGATTAGATAAGTTTACGGTAATTTATGTTGTAACAAGTTCATTCTCATCCTGTTATTGCAAGAAAAACTAAGTATATTAAGTGGATTAGCTACTACTAGGCCATATAGGCCCGGGCCTACCAGTTGGTCAAGAAATTCAAAAGTCCTAAAAATACAATTAAAGCAGGTGTGGTTGGGTTATTGGTAGAGGGTTCAAGTTCCTGTTGTATGGTCGAATCAAGTGTGTTTCAGGCTTATGCATGATTTATTGTCCTCAGTAAAGTTTGCATGTAATCAAATTCATAGTTTAAAATTATTTTTTTGATAATTTTCCTTGAAAATACTTTGGAACACGCATTTGGCTCTTTGTAATTGGTACTTGTTTTTGGCTTCTTGGGGCTAACCCCCTAGATCCCCTTTTATGGACCTACATTAGTTTACTAAAGCTGGCTACACCCCTGACATTGTAAGTCTCTTAGAAAAATTTTGACTTTTGATCTATCAAATCTTAAAAGAAAAGATTCAGGAATTAAGTGGTTTGTTTCAAAAGCTGTGTTCTAGAATCTAGAGTAACCCATCTAGATATACTTTGATTTTTAAGCTAGTCATCTGGAATTAAACAATAATTATATCCAATTTCATACAACCTTTAAGTCTATGCAATATTAAGTTATAAAATTATGATATAATAATAAAAAATCTAAGGAATGTGTCTGGTAAAAATTAATGACATATGTATTTGTCTCTCAATCCAATCCAAATTGTCTGTGAATGTTTTGTTAGAATTTTTTTCATTATAAATACTTTAGTGAAGTTTTTATGCACATATATTTTGATATACCTTTAAATAAATTAGCCAAAAAATATGTACAAACTTTTATATACATTACTTATATAGCCATATATCATATGTATGCAGAGAATACAAGCTTTTTTATGAAAGCAATTTATTTCTTAGACTGTTTAATGAATTGGATAGTATACAATATATTTAATAACCAATGTTTAAAGGTTCTGCATGCAATGTACATTTAAAGTAGCATTAGGTAGATATGAAACAGCAAGTTAATTATAAGTTTTTATCTGCATAAATTAGTCAAATTCAGAATACTTCTATGTAAGGGTAAACATATGAGTGAAGGTCAAGTTCAGCCTGGTCTACTAAGAAAAGGGTATATGCTTATTTTTAGACACAATTTTTTTTATTTAAATATCTTTCAGGCTGCTCAAGAGATACAAAATGGCCCAAACTTTGACCTTAATCTAGCTACTGACCTTGACCTTATAGCGAGGCATATAAATGATGTTCTGCAAACCCCTTTAACAAAATTTATAAAACATATATGACATACGTATCATTATAACATCTCCATAATGATGAACATAAAACATGCACACTAAGAGATGGTAATATTCAAAAATAAATAAGAATAAAGTATAATAGATAATATACTAGATAAAGGATAATAGAATCGTTGGCCAATGAATGGAAACAACATGTTTTGTAGTTAGGAAAACAAAAGTGAAAGTAGATACGATATTAAGAACTTAATCAAACAAGTCAAGTCTGTTTCAAACAATAGCCATATCTGTTTCTTTATAAAAGATATAAATCAAATGACATGATTTAGTTATGTAGCCAGGAAAATAATTGTAAACCATTTTAAAAGAACAGCATTTAACTTTGGAATTATAAATAGCTAGTGTGTAACATTGAAAAAGAAACTGAAAATCTTTCCAACAAATACACTCCTCAAACTGAATGTCACTCAATAAATATTATATACAATTGCTAAAATAACCGAAGTAAAATAAATTGTATTATGAAGAAACACATTTATTATTAAATAAAAACTTATCTGATTATCAAATTATGTCAAACGGATTAAAAAAAAACGCGGAAACACATTACACTTAAAGTTTCCTGAACAGCTTCGAATGTCTGATGGTTCTAGTCAGTAGAAATGAATGTCCCACTAAACTTTTGTCATTACACTGGCAAAACTAATAAATTATGACGAGGAAACTTACAAAATGACCATATAGGCCTAAGCGTTTGACGTTTGTTTGGTCAGCTGACAGCCGGTGATAAGTAAGTAACTCTACTCGTGAAAATTGTGTTATCAGCATCTGCAAAAATGTCAGAACGTTTTTTGACCGACGAAGAGCTTGCTAAGGCTTGTCATGAGCCAGATGAATCAACGAAGGTAAGCCAATCACTTTAACTCTATTTTATCTGTATTATATGTTGTAACGTCTAGTTTCAGAAAACCCGAAAAATATTTCCTAATTGTTATTTATTTCGGATATGATTTATTCGGATATATGACATTATTATATGAATGATTATGCTATTATAGAATGCATGGTCATAGAGTTGATTATATCATTCATTTCATACTATTATCAGACAATTATTTACAGAAATTACTTTGAGTGACACAAGGTGACAATGATCATTTCTTGTAAGTTCTTAACTCACTGGTGGAATATTTTTGTTTATTTATTTGTACAAGGGATCAGAATTATTCTTTAGGTAATTACAATGATTTATTATTTGTATCAAAGGAAAAAATTTGATTTCATTTTAAAGAGAGAGCCATTACTTATTTTTAATACAACTTATTTCCAAGACAGAAGATAGTGTTCTTTCAAACAGTTGATCTAGTTTAAGTCCTAGATTTTGACCAGAAATATTTTACTAGGACTACAGTTTGTTCAGGGTCTAATGCCCAAGTCAATTGCAATTCTAGAAATTATTATATTTTCGTATTTTCTTTTTGCTATAGAAATGTAGCCAGCTAATGGCTTCTTCCCCACTAGTCCAATATATCAGACGTTACAGGCTTGTGAAAAAAATACTCCTTGGTCTGGAAAAAAATCACCCATTATGGCTTGTTTGTTTTAAAAAAATCCTCACTATAATTGCCTCTGCACTCAGGACCTTTTTATATTATTTAGTTACTACCGTTTATTGGAGACATTACCAATGCCAAAATGCTGAGATGCATAAAATTCACAATTGTTGCAATAAGTTGTTAATTTTCTTTGCAAAATATTTTCATTCTAAAGGGTTCTTGAAAATTAGATATCTCTAGAAAATATTAACATGTAAAGACTGTCTTTTGGTCATTACGTCATAATCCCTCATACAAATCAGATTGCTGAGTGTTTTAATGTTCTTTCTCTTTTGTATCATAGTAAAAAATTAAAACATGTTCTCTGTGATCATATTAATCCCCAGAAAAAAGTAACCATTTGTACAAGCATCTGAATATGACTTTCCTATCTTAATCTCTTTCCCTGTCACTGCAATAAATGAGCTGCAGAAAAAATGAGCCAATCAACAATCATGCTCCAGACAGACAGTTAGATAACGCACTGTGCATGTATTGATACACGATTTAACTCTGACATGTTTTTAATAGTAAAGTCTCCAAACTATAATACAAGTTAATTTATTATGCTCATAGTTGTATATTAGTTTTTAATAACTATCCTTTCTCAAACATTTTGCTGTGTATACTATTCTGTTTGGACAATCTAAATAGCTGATACTACAAGCAAATAAAAAATTAATTTGAATAATGTATTGTATTTTAAAAGAATTGTTTTCATTTATAGAATAAATGTCTTTGACTTGTTTTGTTCAGTTAAATTTACATACTTTCAGGAATTCATTATGCAACAGACAATGTACAGAATTAAAGACCCTAAAAGATCTTTGGAGTTCTACACAAATGTTCTGGGCATGAGGTATGCTTGAATCATTCATGTGAATTCAGCTTATAGCTAGCCAACTGTATGGGGGATGGTGCATTGAGTGTAGGGTAGAGTATTTACCGTAAAATTCGTAATAAACGCCCCCGGGGCTAAACATTTTCCAAAAGGGGGGACTATTATTACAACACAGTTTTTCCTAAATAAAAAAATCACTGTAAATACATTTAGTATTTGAAAGTGTCGGTAATGACATTAAAAAATTTTAAGGTTTTAAAGTTCATATTATACATATTTGTGTTTAATATAAAATACTATGGATTCTGAATGATTTGAATGGTTGTGCCAATGAAGAAAATGTTGATGATTGACTGATTTTAATTGATACCATGATATTCAAGTTGATAGAGAGAACAAGCAAAGAAAAAACATGTTAATGATATATCAACTGAGGTTTGGTCAAGCCTCTATTAAAGTAGATAAATGGAAAAGACAGAAGTTTCCAAAGTTTGAAGAGGTGGGGTTTAGAGTGGGAAAACCTTGCTACAAGAATATTTTCGTAAACCAATAAATGTATGATACATTTTTGTAATTAAAATCACATGGAAAATTTGCTTTCAAACCCTGTTTAAACATTCAGTCCAGGAATGCTTGAAGTATTTGGTAGAGACTAAATGCTTCAAAAATTGGACATCATTATTCATATTACTTTAATAATGTGTTCTTTTGTCTTTTTTTTTCTTCTTCAGATTTAACCTGTTTTAAGCAAATATTTGAGTGTTATTTTCTTGCCATTTACAAATATTCTAAGTTTTTTGTTATTGCCTTTTTTGCATATCTGCCAATTAGGTTGCTCCAGCGTTTTGACTTCCCTGCCATGAAATTCTCACTGTATTTCATGGGTTATGAAAAGGCAGAAGACATCCCATCTGATGGCCAGGAAAGAGTGAAATGGACATTTACCAGACCTGCTACAATTGAACTTACCCAGTATGTGCTTAGTTTTTAAAATGTATTTAGAGCTCTTCACCTTTGCATATAGGCATGAAAAAAAAATTGTTGATAATTGAAATATAATCTTTCAAAAAAAAAATCAGGTTGTTTAAAAGCAAACAAGAATTTGTACAAGAGTTACCAACGTCCCCTGCCTCGGGAAGTTTTATATGAAGCATAAAATTGTGCTATTTCAAAAGATTGAGGTATGGATCTCGGGACATTCAGTCCAAAATTATGATCAATGCTAGATCTGCAAATGTAACAATAAATCTGTTAAAAAAAATAAAATGAAACACGGAATTTAAAAATCTATCATGTTAAGCTTTGACCTCTAAGTGTGACCTTGACCTTGGAGGTAGGGGAGCAGGTGTTGTGCATGACATAACATCTTATTATTGAGACTATTTGTGCCAAGTATTTTCAAAATCCCTTGAATTATGAAGAAGTTATAGATTGGACATAAAATATACCCTATAACAGACTGTAAATCTTTGACCTCTAAGTGTGACCTTGACCTTGGAGGTAGGGACACAGATATTACGCATGACATATCATCTAATCATTGTGACTATTTGTGCCAAGTATTTTCAAAATCCCTTAATCTCAAGAAGTAATGGACGGGACACAAAATATACCAAATAACAGACTCTGTTAACCTATGTCCTCTCAGTGTGACCTTGACCTTCGAGGTAGGGGTGCAGGTGTTGTATTTGATATATTGTCTTAGTATTGTGACTATTTGTGCCAAGTTATTTCAAAATCCCTTGAACTATGAAGAAGTTATATATTGGACACAAAATATACCCTATAACGGACTATGTTAATTTTTTTACCTCTAAGTGTGACCTTGACCTTGAAGGTAGGGATGCAGGTGTTGCGCATGACACATCATCTTATTACAGTGACAATTTGTGCAAAGTATTTTCAAAATCCTTTGATCTATGAAAAAGTTATGGACCGAACACAAAATATACCCTGTAACAGACTATGTAAGTATTTGACCTCCAAGTGTGACCTCGACCTCGGAGGTATGTGACCGTTTTTTACGCATGACATATCGTCTGATTATTGTGAACAATTATGGCAAGTATTTACAAAATCCCTTTATAGATAAGAAAGTTATGGACCGGACACAACATATACCCTCAAATAGACAATGTTGACCTTGAATGAGCAAGTGCCACCTTGACCCTGGAGGTAGGGGTCTGGTTGTTGGGCATGACACATCGTCTTATTAAAATAAACACTTTTGCCAAGTTATTTCAAATTCATTTCATAAATGACAAAGTTATGGACCGCACACGAAAGTGTGACGGACGGACGGATGGACGTTCCAACATTTTGGCTTTAGGTGCTATTTTCTTTGTTTTCTTAAGGGTTACTAGCCCCTAAACCCTTTCATCAGGGAATGAACCTGTTGTTCTCTTTTGTTCTCTTCACTGTTAAGTAACCCCTAAACCCAAAATGTTTGCTCGAACAGACGGACGGAGCCTATTTCTATATCCTCCTTTTTTCTTCGAAAAGGCAGGGGGACAAATATAGAAATCTTTACTTAAGTATGTGATATTTCTAAGGCATAATGTGCCCTGAAGCATTTAAATATGAATTAATAAAATGTACATGTGTCATAGTGTGCTTAAGTGACATTATGCTAATTTTTTCGCTGTCAAGTTAAATTGAATTAGTAATATATTTCAAGAAATTCATTATTATTATTATGGTGACTGACCAATAATTGATATTGAAAAAAGGTTAAGCATAAAATATGAAAACTACCTGTACCTAATTAACATAAGATAATGGATCAAGTAGAACAGTCAACCTAGGTTAATTAAACAACTTGTAAAAAGATTGCGCCACTAATTTTTATACCCCCAAAAACGAAGTCACCCGGTGGTCGGTTGGTCGGTCGGTCGGGCCGTCGGTCGGTCGGTCCAGACGTCCGTTGCATTTTCTTTGTCCGGACCATAACTTGAAGACTAATGGTTGTAATTCAATATAACTACATACAATGGTCAAGCACATTGAGAAGAAGTGCAGTGCACAAGAACCATAACTCTATCTTGACTAATTACAGAGTTATTGCCCTTTGTTACTTTTCCTTGTCCAGGGCATAACTTGAAAACTACTGGTTGGAATTCAAAACAACTTCATAAAATTGTCAAACACAATAAGGGAAAGTGCAATGCACAAGAACCATAACTCTATCTAAAGTAATTACAGAGTTATTGCCCTTTGTTACTTTTCCATTGCTTTCTTTTGTCCGGACCATAACTTGAAGACTAATGGTTGGAATTCAACATAACAAAGACTAATGGTTGGAATTCAATATAACTACATACAATGGTCAAGCACATTGAGAGGAAGTGCAGTGCACAAGAACCATAACTCTATCTTGACTAACTACAGAGTTACTGACTTTGTTAATTTTCCTTGTCGGGGGCATAACTTGAAAACTACTGGTTGGAATTCAAAACAACTTCATACAATTGTCAAACACAATAAGCGGAAGTGCAGTGCACAAGAACCATAACTCTATCTAAAGTAATTACAGAGTTATTGCCCTTTGTTACTTTTCCATTGCTTTCTTTTGTCCGGACCATAACTTGAAGACTAATGGTTGGAATTCAATACAAGAGCTGTCACAGGAGACAGCGAAGCTCGACTAATAAAATACTGGACGCAGTAAGGAGGACAAAACTATGAAAGAAAAATCAATTATGTATAATTACGTATTAAGTTATAGTAAAAAATAACATTTGTTAACATAAATTCCAAGATCAAGGGGAATAATTATAGAAATAGTCATGCTAGAGTTATGGATCTTGCCACACAACATTTGTGTAATGATAAGAAATATATATTTGAAGTTTGAAGTAGATACCTTAAAAAGTAAAGAAGTTATTATATTTCTTAAAGAAAATCCTAAGTTCAAAGAGAGATAAATCTGTAAATATTGCTTCAAGAGCTATGAACATTGTCACATAAAATGTAATTAATGATAAGGTATAAGTATTTGAAGTTTGAGGTAGATACCTTTAAAAATAAAAAAGTTAAAATTAAAAAATAATGTTTTTCTAGTAAATAAATCTAAGTTTATGGGGAGATAATTCTTGCAATATTGGTGCTAGAGTTATGAACCTTGTCACATAAGATGTGGATGATGATTACGTAAATATATTTGAAGTATGAAGTTGATCCCTTTAGAAATAAATAAGTTACAGTAAAAAATAATATTTTTTATGGAAAATTCTAAGTTCAAAGGGCGATAAATCTGAAAATATTGGTGCTAGAGTTATGAACCTTGTCACATAAGATGGGGATGATGATAACGTAAATATATTTGAAGTATGAGGTCGATCCCTTAAGAAACAAAGAAGAAACAGTAAGAAATAGTATTTTTTGAGGAAAATTTTAAGTTCAAGGGGAGATAAATCTGAAAATATTGGTGCTAGAGTTATGAACCTTGTCACATAAGATGGGGATGATGATAAGGTACATATATTTGAAGTATGAGGTTGATCCCTTAAGAAATAAAGAAGTATCAGTAAAAAAAATAGTAATTTTTAAGGAAAATTCTAAGTTCAAGGGGAGATTAATCTGAAAATATTGGTGCAAGAGTTATGAACCTTGTCACATAAGATGTGGTTGATGATAAGGAACATATATTTGAAGTTTGAAGTTGATACCTTAAGAAATGACAAAGTTATAGTGAAAAATATTTTACTGCACCAAAACTTTAATCTAAAATCTGGACGCGGACGCCGACGCTGGGGCGAGTAGGACAGCTCTCCATATACTTCGTATAGTCGAGCTAATAACTACATACAATGGTCAAGCACATTGTGAGGAAGTGCAGTGCACAAGAACCATAACTCTATCTTGACTAATTACAGAGTTATTGCCCTTTGTTACTTTTCCTTGTCCGGGGCATAACTTGAAAACTACTGGTTGGAATTCAAAACAACTTCAAACAATTGTCAAACACAGTAAGGGGAAGTGCAGTGCATAAGAACCATAACTTTATCTAAAGTAATTACAGAGTTATTGCCCTTTGTTACTTTTCCATTGCTTTTTTTGTCCGGAGCATAACTTGAAGACTAATGGTTGGAATTCAATATAACTTCATACAATGGTCAAGCACATTGAGAGGAAGTGCAGTGCACAAGAACCTTAACTCCATCTTGACAAATTACAGAGTTATTGCCCTTTGTTACTTTTCCTTGTCCAGAGCATAACTTGAAAACTACTGTTTGGAATTCAATACAACTTCATACAGTTGTCAAGGACATTAAAAGGAAGTGCAGTGCATAAGAGCCATAACTCCATTTTGACAAAATACAGAGTTACTGCCCTTTGATACTTTTCCTTGTCTGGAGCATAACTTAAAACGTACTTGTTGAAATTCAAAACAACTTCATACAATGGTCAAGCACAAAAAGAGGAAGTGCAGTGCACAAGAACTATAACTCCATCTTCAGTATTTATAGAGTTATTGCCCTTTGTTCCTTTTTTTGTCTTTCTGGACTTATTACAGAGTAATTCAATAAAACTTCATCAATGGCCAACCACATTGAAAGGAAATGCAATATACAAGAACCACAACTATCTTTAATTGCCCACAACCATAACTCTATATTTCAATTTTTTACAAGATATTCTGTTACTAGTAACATCCTCATTTTCGAAGCAGTCTTGTGGGGGTATTAATCACCTTTAGTGATAGTTCTAGTTTTTCTTAATTTGAACATTATTGATACATTTGGAACACGATTTTGGTTGAAATGTCCTTATTAGTCACATGGATTATTGTTTATTTTTGAATCCTAAAACATAAAATTGAACACTATTATGGCTAAATATTAAGTCTAATTTAGCTTTTCCCTCTAAGAATTATCGTAACACAACACGTATTTTATATCTTCAAAATTTACAGAAGCCTTTCACTAGCGATATTCATCAAAATATGACTTTTTAAAAAAATTTTACTCCTTGTAAAGAAATAGTTTGTACTTGAAACAGGTCTCAAAATGTTGCATACAATAATTACTGAAAGGTACTGAAAAAAAAATCACATTACTGAGGGAGACAGTGAAAAATAAGCCTTAGGAAAGAAAATGAACTTTAGTATTTTATTGCCTATATCTACTACAACACAATTATATTTTTAAATTTTTAGAACATGTTTTAGTATAGGTTAAAGTTAATAAGTACTTACTTACAAAATTAAATAGGCCAGGTGTGGTGCAGCTGCGGGACCAATTTAGTTTTGCAAATACATACTAATAAATTTTAACCAGCTAAGTGTTTGAAATTATTTTCTTTAAACAGTCAATCTACTAGACTGATTAATAGTTTGCCTATTTACCGAAGTAAATGTGTTACGATTAATTTGAAATACTGCAATCCAATTGGACAAAAAAGTAATTTCAAACACTAACAATAGTTATGAGAGTTAAACACTTTTCTTTGTTAACCAAGCAGTATATTATTGTATTTTAGTAACTGGGGAACTGAGAAAGAAGAAGGGGAGCCTTATCATAATGGCAACTCAGATCCTAGAGGATTTGGTATGATAGAAAGACATCTTAAACAGTTCAAAACATGTCAATTTTTTACACAAATAAATAAGCAAATAAAAAAGTTCTTAAATAATGGCCAGGGCTACCATTAATGGAAGTTTGGGTGATTTTGGCTTGTGAATTTCAAAATCTAAAACTTTTCCTTCTTTACCTATATAATGTGACTTCCAATATCATAGATTTTGCAGTCTCTGACTACCAAATTTTGGAACTTAATGGAAGCCCTGCCACTACCCTGCTGGGACTTGTTGAAAAGTTAATGGTTAAATCTAAAGTTTTTCATAGATATACTAACCACACTGGTTAAACATTTTTAAATTCACATTTCTTACATGTTAATATTAAGCTGATAAATTTGTCTCATTCTTGTATGAATTGTGTGCTTCTGTTTTTAAAACTGTACGTTATTAATAATGATATAAAATATATCATATGAACATTTAATGTGAGTCATATAGGGTATACATGTATTCAGATTTTTCTATTATTTCTTCCCTTCAGGTCATATTGGATTAAGTGTCCCTGATGTTTACAAGGCATGCGAGAGATTTGAGAAAATGGGTGTCAAGTTTATTAAAACACCTGATGGAGGTTTGTTTTATGCTGTTGTTTTTTTCTTTCAAAACACCCATCCCATTCAGCCAATCTACTGTGGTTTTGCATTAGATCACATACAGTCGAGACTGCCTTAGCGACCCCCTGATTTAAACGACTCCCTGTCTTATCCGACCTTGTTTGAGTACTCCCAACGTATTTTCCTATAAAAATGGTCTGAATTAAATGACTCCCTGTCATATGTGACAAGCGACCCTAATTGTCTGGTCCCAATGCAATGTTTTGTCTGATTTAAACGACTTTCACACCTTTTAATTGTCCGTTAATCAGATAAATAATACCTATTTTAACACCCAGAGGGCCAAAATAATTAAGTCCAATTATAATCCAGTAGCAAACAAAGTCTACACACCTCTGTCTCTGTTACACAGTTAACATGTATATAGGTATCGAGTAACGTCACTAAGCGTCTGTAAATGGGAAGCATGGTGTGTAATGTACATATAATGACTGAGTAAACTGGATTAAGCTTGTGTCAGATTTTTTTTTTAATTATAGAGTGCCAACGGAAGATATTTTAGGCAGTATTTTTTTAATTTACCTTTCTATGGCTGCATAATTAATACGGAAAAAATATGGATGTCAAACCAGAAAATTTGGATATGGACATGTTTAACTTTTACAAGTACATGGATGCATCAAATTCCAGTTAATTTATACAAAAAAGATTCAATTTAAATCTTAATACAAAAAATAAAATTAAATTTTATGTGATATACATGCTAATATATAGTTGTTTTACATGGATTCTTATTTTATTTACATAAAAAATTTACGATTACCTATGTTTATTTGCAATTGGTTAGATATTATTCCTTCACACAGTTATGTATGTTAAGTCACAATGATATATAATCAGATAGATGGTATTTAAATTTAATTTTCTTTGAGACTGTATTTAGAGACTCCCTGTCATATGTGACCTTTTTCTGAAGATCCCTTGGAAAGTCGCATATGACAGTCTCGACTATATTTATTATTTCTAAATTCTAAATGAATTCTCTACACAATCATGTTATGTCAAAAAAAATCAGTAGAGTCCCGTTAAACAATTTTATGTAAAATTTGTAATGCCAAGCACCTTTCTATTTTTATACACCCATTTGAAAAACAGGTTGTATTATAGTCCCCTTTCCTGAGTGGGCGGGCAGTCTGGCGGCGTCTAATTTTGTTCGGAGCATATCACCTACACCCATGTAGTAATTTTAATGTAACTTCATTGAAATATTCACCACCCCAATGAGAAGCTGTGCCACGCATATGAACCAAGTCAAAGGTCACACTAAGAGGTCATTGAAAAATGCTTGTCCAGAGCAAAACTTCTACATGCATAGAGGGATTTTAATATAACTTGGCACAAATGTTTACCATTGTGATGCAGAGTGTTGAGTGCAAAATTTAGGTCCCTGAGGCCGTGGTCAAGGTCACACATATATGAAAATATGTAATCGGACTATTTAGTAATCATATATTGAGGGATTGAAACACAAATGGCAATTATCATGACTACTGGTGTGAAACATGTTATCTAGGTTAATATATGCAAGGTCACTCAAGATGATAAAATTTTGTCCAGACCATATTCCCTACATGCATGGTGGGATTCTAACGAAACTTAATAGAAATGTTCACAACTATGAGAAGCGTTGCCACGTGCATGAACCAGTTCTCTAGGTTAAAGGTTAAGGTCATTGAAAAATGCTGGTTCGGAGCCGAACTTCTACATTCATTGGGAGATTTTAATGAAATTTGGCAGAAATGTTCACCATTGTGAGGCTTATTGTGCACATAATCCAGGTCCCTGCTACCAAAGTCAAGGTCAGTTTGTGTCCGGGGACCATTTAGTCATCATTTTTAGATGGATTGTAACACAAATGATAACTAACATGACTACAAGTATGACACGTAATTTAGGTTAATATTTGCAAGGTCAATGTCACTATAGATGGTCAAATATCAAGATATTTTCCGGATATTGCCCAGAGCGTATCTCCAATATGCATATCTATGTCCAAATCTGTCAAAAGCTTTTTTGACGGGTGATTTTGCGACAATGTTGCCCTTGTTACTGTGAAAGACAGTTCATTTTTTGGTAATGTTAAATCATGGTAGTTTATAAAAAAACATTTTTAAACAAGCTTAATATTTTCACTTGTTTTATGAAAGAATCTTTACTGTCTTAGGAAGACAGTAGGTGCCCTTCCGAGCAATTATTTCAGGCACAAACAGGCACCTGAGTAGAACCACCAACGTTCCGCAAGCTAGCTGGATACTTTCCTCACTTGAAAGAATCCAAGTCCCTGGCAGGATTCGAACCTACAGCGATGTTGGGCAAGAATTTACTTAGATTTTCTATGTATATGACAGTCAAAATCATGATAAAGGAGACTGTATCCCTATAATCAGCTTTTAATAATGGGTCAAAGACAGAATATCATGATGCTGTGATGCTACGAAAAAAAATTACCGCTTACCATTAATGTCAATAATTTAACTAAGTTGGTAAACAGGAAGTGGATGAGCAACAGACCTGAAATCAAATCCCACGGTATGGAAACATGTGTCAATGCTGTATTCCAAATATCAAGAGGCTGTGAAAAGTAGTTGCTGAGATAACTGTTACAAAAAGTTTTTCCCCATCCGCCCGGCGCCTGACATTCGCCATACTATAACCCGGGTTTGCACCAGTGCAACCCAGCCAAAAATATCATTTAACACCAAATCAGGAAAATTTGTGTTTTTAATAAGTAAAGAATGACAAGTAATTAGGAAATTATCTTTTTACCGACATATCAAATCTTTTTCTCTTCTCTTTCAGGGAAGATGAAAGGGTTGGCATTTATTCAAGATCCTGATGGATATTGGATTGAAATTCTAAGTGCGAACAACATGTCACGTGATGTCAAAGCATAGCCAGAAATATGTGAATAAAGAAAACTTCCCACTGAGAACTGTTTAATTGTGTAATGCAATGCTGGACATGGTTTATGCTTTATTCCACAAGAAACAATAGTTGTTCTTAGTTATTTACATGATGCTAGTCTTCATATATCCAAGAGTTGCCCACCTTTGATTTATAATTCTTTATAATTCATGAGTGATTCCCCTTTGTAAAAATAAATGTGGTAAATATACTCACAGCATTTGATGTTTAAGATTCTCTTGCATTTTTGTAATGTGAGCATCTACAAAACTTGTTAAAAGACAGAAATTTATTATGGTGAGAATTAGTAATGTGCCCACTAAACAGTCTAATAAATCATTGGCTTGTTATAGGAATCAAGTTTGAAAATCTTAGAAACTGTATTGCTCAACTATTTGTTAAATATCATTATCTTGTGGTCCACCATGAAAATTTTAAAACAAACCAATAAGAATACTTGTAGAATTATTTTTATAACTTTGCTGTACTTTAAAGGGTAGCTTGTATCTTGAAATAGTGTATTTGGAAAAATAAGATAAAAAGCACAGACTTGACATCTACATTTACATGCACTCATTGTTCACAAGTTTTTCCTACAAGAGGATTAATGTTAATTAACAAAAACAATTTAAGCAGTGTATACATGTTTTAATAGATGTAAAGTTAACAATTATTATGTTTAAATATACATGTATAACATTATGTAACAAAGTAACAATATAAGATCAGAATACAAGCTGCTCTTGCAAATATATAAATTTAATTTATCAGATCATTAAACATCATCTTGATGAAGTAAAGAGAAGTTTACTTGTAGAATATTTAATTACAATGTTTCTGTTTAAAGTTATTGCATACAATTTTTTTCATACAAGTGAATTCAGTAAGTTATTCAATATACCCATTGAAAATTAACTTAAGTCATTGTAACAAGTATATAACAAGAAAATGACACCATTCAAACAAGTTAACAAACATTTTGTATCAGTCTGCAATAAATGTGCATTTCCATGCTCATCTACCTAAAATTTTCATCTGTTTCACACTGTGCAGCTTTTCTAATGAACACTTGCTTCAAAAACTGCCATCTTGACTACCCACATTAACCCTAAACATCAGTAATCCTGTATAGTAGTTAAATACACTTGCTTTCAATGTTAGTTCTAATATATACAGATAATATAATGAATCATATATTTGTAACAAGTGTTATTTCTTTTTTATTTTATTCCTGTCAGCACAGTTGAAATATTATTACAGCAATCACTCTACAACATAGCAGAATATTCCTGTAGATTCTGCATCTTCAAATAGCCCTGAAATAAAAAGATTACATAAGTACATCACAGTTTACAAAACGGAACTTTGATATTTACTAGCATAGTTTTCAACCTGCTTTCTTTTTTTAGAAGCTGTGTAGCATCCCGCAACAAGAACTAACGCTAAAATAGCAAACTCAAGTATTTTAAGTATAATATAGTGAAACAAGAGCTGTTGGTAGGACAGCAACGTTTGACTTTTCTTACTACTTGAGGTAAAAGAGCCTTGATAATTTCTGAGTTAGCAAAAGGGCAAAATTTTTCTTTAAATCCATGTTACAGTTACAGGCTTTGGAGAGAGTCATATTATGCTTTCAAAGAAGAGTATAATATTTCAAGTTGTTTCAAAGCCAGATGTCAATAGAATATGAAAATATCTGAGGCGGTATGCAAACTTAAATGTAAATTCTAAGTTGAAAAAGGGACATTATTCTGCCAAATGCTTCATAGTTACCTTCTCCTGTCTACAGGTTTGGTCATGATGGTGAACAAGTGTGTAAAGTTTCAAAGCCATATGTCAATGGACTTTGAAAATATCTGAGGTGTTACAAAAAACTTTAACGTAAATTTTAAGTAAAGAAGGGGCATAATTCTGTCAAAAAGCTTGATAAGAGTTACCTCCTCCTGTCTATAGGTTATGGAATCACATTGAGCATTTGCTATACATGATGATTGATGAAAAATAGCCAGAAAAATAAATGACTGAAAATGTTACAAAAAATTATTAAAGCTCAAGTTTTCTGAAAACAACAAAGAGAGAAAAACTGTCACCTATTTGTGTTGCAACAGAAAAAATATATTCATAGATTTCAATAACTAGTCAAAACTAGAACTGCCACTGTCATGGCGTGCATACCACTTTGTCAGAATCAACAGTGGCTATTTAGAGCTCAAGGACAACCTCCCTGCCAAATCTGATGTTACTAAGCCAGTGCATTGCTAAGTTATGTATTCTGCATGCTTCAAATGTGAAAATGTCAAAATCAATACACTGCGGACAGGCATTCTTAAGCATTTAGTCGTAAAGTAAAAATCCCTGTGACCTTGACCTTTGACACAGTCACCTAAAAATCAATAGGGGTCATCTACTAGTCATAAACAACCTCAATACTAAATATGAAGACTGTTGACCAAAGCATTCTTAAGCAATTGAGTGGACAAGCTTTTTTTAGTCAAGGTCCCTGTGACCTTGACCTTTGACCCAGTGACTTCAAAATCAATAGGGGTCACCTTATGGTTATGATCAACATCCTTGCAAATACAGTCAATGAATTTAAGATTTTGAATTTACTGGTCTGCATTCCAGTTTTGAATTTCTGCTACTTTATATTTAACTAAATTTTCTTAAAATTAACACTGGCCCGAACTAATTTACACTGGCCAAGGGCCACTTGGCCAGTGCTTAATTTGATGAGTGCAAATTTGAAGACTGTGGGTCAAAGGTTTCTTAAGTTATTGGGCGGACAAACTTTTTGAAGTCAAGGTCCCTGTGACTTTGACCCAGTGACCTCAAAATCAATAGGGGTCATTGACTAATCATGGCTAAGCTCCATACCAAATATGAAGACTGGGTCACAGGAATCTTAAGTTATTGGGTGGACAACTTTTTTTAGTCAAGGTCGCTGCGACCTTGACCTTTGACCTCAAAGTCAACACCTAATGGTCATGGCAAACTCCATGCCAAATAGGAAGACTGTGGGTCAAAGGAATCTTAAGTTATTGGGTAGACAAGCTTTTTTAAGTCAAGGTCCCTGTGACATTACCTTTGACATAGTGATCTCAAAATCAATAGGGATCATCTACTAATCATGACCAATCTAAATACCAAATATGAAGACTGTAGGTCAAAGGAATCTTAAGTAATTGGGCGGACAAGGAAAAATTGCCGGACGCGGTGACGTCCAGATGGACAAGCTGATTTCAGTATACCCCCAATTACAACTTCTTGTGCGGGGTGTAATTATAATATGAATTTAAAGTATTTTGTGTTAACCTTAAGCAGTGCTGTAGAACTGTCTTCTTCCTCTTCCTCCTCATCTATATACTGTGCTACCTTCATACACACGTCCGTGTGGGCATTCGTATATACCATCACCAATGTACGAGCTTCTGTTAACCTGTAATCATTGATATATATATATAATATATATATATATAGATAACCATAGTACTACTAAACTGATTAAAGCCGCTTTATACAATTTGTAATGAACCTGTCATTTAAACTGACAATACTTCTGCTTTAACAATCTTTTAAGTAATATAATTAATACAGAATATATCTTGAACTTGTATTCAATGCAAATATGACAAATTGGCAATTTTTGACAAAGGAATTTCTTTTCTTAAGGAAAGAACCAAAAACTAGATATTTCTACACACCTTATCTTAATAAACCTTCAAAACTTAATTTCCAATTGTATCAAGATCACTCTAATGTTTTCATTCTATAATAATCTGCCTCCCTATAACTCTTACCTTTGATGTTTTATAGCAAACACTAATAGGTCATCTATTTGTTTCATCTTGACACAATACTCCACAAACTGTTGTTGGTATGGTGTATCTAGAATCTGTTCAAACCTCTCACATACCAGCATATCTTTATATACACTCTCTTGAATCTGATAATACATAAAACAATATCAAGTTTTAATCATCTAATCAATTTGCTTGAAGTAAAATTAACCCTACTAGTGATTGCTTGTTTGATAATTAAAGTATAAATTGCAGATATTTTAAAATGAATTCGAAACCATTCTCTTGCTTTTTATGCCTAAGATTTCTTCACTACAGCAAACAATTTCTTGCTTGTTGTTGGTTTTAAACATATGAGCCATCTTGCTGAAAATTTAAAAAAAATCCACTAGTTTTACACTAAGATTTCCTAGTCAAAGGGGAGGGGTGTTATAGTGGTTAGGGTGTCTGCCTCTCAACCTAGGTATCATGGGTTCAAGCCCTACTTTGGTCATGACCATGATTTCTAATATAACACAAACTAGATAGTTCCAGGAAGAAGACTCAAACAGGATTAATTTTGCAAGAGCTTGTTTTGCAATCAAACTTAAATAACCTGGTTTTCAAATTTTAGTTACCTTAGTACTGATTCCATGACTTAGACCACACTGGAGCATATAGTCAATGTTATCCAGGATTTGTCTGCCTTCCTCACTCACTTTATTCTATACAAAAACAAGAAAAGTGCTATATCAAAAAACATATTATACAAAGTGCATGTCTAATTAAGTATACTGAAAGTATAAAATAGTAATTATACATAGGAATTAAGAAATGAATTTACTAAATCTTTACAGTAATTTTTTGACCCAGTCAATGGTAATATCAGAATTATGCAAACACTAAGAGTTAAGCCAGCCTACAAATGTATGCAGTCTGTCTTAACTCTAAAAAATTTAATATTTGCATATTAAAATCACTGTTAGTTACAAGATACAGCCCAAAAATCAAGTCAAGTCCATTATACTCAAGCAGAACAGAACTTCTATTAGATTTATTTACAGCAAAATGATTTTGTGTCCGAAGTTTTTAATTAATAAACCAACAGTCATGTTAAGCTTTCAACTGCTGTAGCAGTCTCATTTAACCAGAGTGAAGCAAAGTTATAGCTACCTGAAACATGGCATCAGACGATGATTTACAGATGATGAGACATCCCAGAGAACAAGCTGGCATCTCTAACTTGTGGTATAGTTTAGATAACATGTCACCATCCAGATCCCTCAATACAGGACATCTGAAAACATGACAAAAACATTGTATTAGACTTATTGAGCACAAGTTTGAATCCTGTAATTCTTATTTTCATTTTTTTTATTCTTTGGATTTTTTTTCAACTTTTATCTTTCTGTTTATGTTTTCTCACATCATGTAAATCAAACTTACCTTAACAAGACATTGAAGTAATGTACACATGTGTCTGTCTGTTCTTTACTCAAAGGTGAACATACTGAAAGAAAGATAAACATATTTAATACTGTTTTATATTACTGTTAAAGATGTTTCCGTATAATATTTTGATGCAACTGTCTCTTTGTGAAATATCTTTCAGGAGTAACAGATTTACAAAAAAATCTTTAATAAATAAAAAAGTGAACTATAGAAATTTCACAAACCCTATGACAGTTCTCTGATGACTTAAGTTTTTCAAAACATGCAGTTCGAAACAGACAAATTGTAAATTTGAACATACAAGTGTGACCTTGACTTTTGAGCTAGACCCCATTTTTGTGCATAACACCTCAATGTCTAATGCATTTCTGCATAGATATTTTAAATCCACCTAAGAATGACAGAATTTATGACCAGACACAATCATAAGAGCACTTTGATGAACATGTGTCCTGTGTACAGCACATTGTCTCAATGTGCTTTACATTTATGCAAAATTATTTCAAAATCCATTCATAAATGATAATGTTATGAACCAGAGGGATGGACAGACGGTGCAAAAACTTCATGCCTCCGCAAAAATTGAGTATGAGGAAATAAAAATTCTCAAAACTAGAATTTAAACTTGGTTCTCACCTTTGAGTAGAGGCATAGATACAACAGTATACCACATTTTAGGGAAAGCTGCAATCTGCCATAGTTCTGGCACATTGTTGAGGCGCAACAACACATATTCTAGCTGGGTCACCTGAAAATCATCATGTTCTGAACATCTCACTGAATTATCAAACTTTCAGAATCTCTCTCAATCAAAAAGATACAACTACAAATGAAATATGTGATAAACTAGAAATGTGTCCATAGGACACAGATGCCCCCACACGCCACTGTTCTGTCAATCTTATGACTCTAGGTAAAATATTTTTTGGACTACATGTGCCGCAAGTTAAAAACTAAAAATCAACAAAGGGCCATTATTCTGTTAAATTTGGTCGCAGCAAAAATTCCTTCCTTTACTACCATCTACACATTAACGTAGTTAATCCCTAGAAGTTTAAGCAAAATCTGCCATCCGTTTTAAGAGGAGTTGCGTTCACAAAATTTCTACATAGTATATAATTATATAATGAAAAAATCAACAAAGGGCCATAATTCTGTTAAATTTGGTCACAGCAAAAATTCCTTCCTTAACTACCATCTACACATTAACGTAGTTAATCCCTAGAAGTTTAAGCAAAATCTGCCATCCGTTTTAAGAGGAGTTGCGTTCACAAAATTTCTACATAGTATATAATTATATAATGAAAAAATCAACAAAGGGCCATAATTCTGTTAAATTTGGTCACAGCAAAAATGCCTTCCTTTACTACCATCTACACATTAAGGTTGTTCATCCCTGTAAGTTTAAGCAAAATCTGCCATCCAGTTTAAGAGGAGTTGCGTTCACAAAATTTCTACATAGTATCTAGTGAAAAAATCAACAAAGGGCCATAATTCTGTTAAATTTGGTCGCAGTGAAAATTCCTTCCTTTACTACCATCTCCACATTAAGGTTGTTCATCCCTGTAAGTTTAAGCAAAATCTGCCATCCGGTTTAAGAGGAGTTGCGTTCACAAGATTTCGGGACGTACGGACGGACTGACGGATTGACGGACGGATGGACTGACTGACGGACGGACAAGTGCAACGCTATATGCTCCCACATTGTGGGGGCATAAAAATAATTATATAATTTACCAGGTAATGTCATTTGGTCAAATTCCAGCTTTACTGGTTGGGGAGGTCAGAATGTGCCCGTTCATTCATTATTTCATGCACAAAGAGGCTCTTGCATATACCCACCAACTTTATATGAATTACCACATTGAAAGTCCCAGGTATTTTCGAAACATACAGCAGTAAAGGGCATTGTAGTAAAATAAGTTACCAAAACTACAGTCACCCTTAAATTGATTCTTTACCATTTCCTCCATGACTTCTTTTCATTTGCTCTGTTATTCCTACTCAAACATAACAGTGTGTGATGCAGTGAACGGGATAACACAATTATGTTAGACATAGAGCAGTGACATTGCTTCACTATCAAGACTGGCTCCACACACATATTTACTGATTTTGAATATCAAGTAAAATGCAGCTATTCATAAATGCTACAAACATTACAGATAAACTCACCAGTCCAAATGAATGAAGCCTCTGCAGAATGCTTGTCCATAACTGGAAGTCATAGATCTCAAAATCTAGACACAAACACGACACCAATGTCACAGCCTGTGAAAATACATTCAAGTAGTTTTAATTTTATTATTGTTTTATATTTTAAGTATTAGTAGTTCTATCACTAACAATCTGTTTTTGAAGAGTGACGGCTTAGTCACAACCTAGGGATTCCACGTTCGAGTCTGACTGCTGTTACAACTGTGTTTCCTCATGTTAGTTCCAGGACAACAAGCTTTCTTCACCCACAACTTGAATAAATTGAGTTTAAACTAAACCAATACACTGTGCTTTCGAGCGTTAAAATACTGCATAACCTTAAATTTATAAAGGGTATATAAAAGTCATGAAGATATTAAACAAGAGCTGTCCGTAAGACAGCGCGCTCGACTTTTTTATTGCTTGCCAATAAAAAAAGTTTTTGCAGTAAAAGGCAATACAAGAATCTCTGTATTTTTAAAGTGAACAATGGCCATAATTCAAATAAAATCTTTGACAGAATTACCTTCTCCTGGACATGTTTGGGAATCATGATTGTAAACAAGTATTCCAACTTTCAAATTAATATCTCAAACAGTTCAGTCAAAAAGTGGACTGGTACTAAAAACTTAACCAAGATTCTAAGTCGATAAAAGGCCTTAATTTTTAAAACAAATCCTTGACAGAGTTACCTTCTCTTGCGTACAGATGGGGGTAATGATGTGAAATAGCATTAAAAGTTTCAAAGCAATATCTCAAAGGGTTAAGGCAATAAGTGGATTTTACCCATATTCAATGTATTTTCTAAGTCAAAAAGGGGCATAATTCTGTCAAAACCTTGACAGAGTTATGTCCTCTTGTCTGTTGATGAAGGTCGTGATGGTAAACAAGTATGGTCAGTTTCAAAGCAATACCTCCAATGGTTTTGAAATAAAGTGAGGTGGTACAAAAAACTTAACCAAGCTCAATACACTTTCTAAGTCAAAAAAGGGCCATAATTCTGTCAAAAACCTTGACAGAGTTATGTACTCTTGTCTGTAGATGGAGGTTATGATGGTGAACAAGTATGGTAAGTTTCAAAGCCATACTTGTAATACTTCTGAAATAAAGTGGGGTGGTACGAAAAACTTAACCAAGGTGTGACGCCAACGCCGACGCCAACGCCGACGCCGGGGCGAGTAGGATAGCTCCCCTTTTCATAGAAAAGTCGAGCTAAAAACTAAGACCAAAATCACAATCAAAGAACATTCAGTATGAAAGGGAAACTAACAGTTTTTTCATGACTATGATTTTTCCAGATTCCTTTCACCAGTCCTTCTTTATGACAGGAGATAAATGTCTCTACAGTATGTCGAATGTGAAGTTTCTCAAGACTTGACAGATAAATCATCACATGTAACAGATTCCTGTAAATATTCAGTAACATACACATTATCAATCATTTTATAAGTTTTCTCCAACACAGAAGATATTTCACCTAAGGTTACCCTTATATACATGTCTACTTTACCTTATGAACATGGACAATGATTTGAACTTGGAAATTTCCATTGTTATCTTTATGGATTTCAATATCAAATAGCAAAGCAGTCAGCAGTCTTGTTAGCTGCATAGATGTAATAGTCGGCCAGGCTTTTAGCAAATATGCATGTTATAATCTTGTTGCCAGTAGTCAAAGATGACTCTATTTTGAGATAGATAACTTACCTTATGTCCTCCAATGACTTGTTACATTCTTTCTGCATGGTGGCATCATCACATAGGTGAAGTAAACATCTTAATGCCCGGATACAGCATACTGTCTCACGACCTTCATGTGGCTAAAATATCATCAGTAGTGTTAATTTACAATTATTGTAATAAATAGAAGTCAACTGGTTTTTAGCAATATTAGTAGTACTTAATAAATTAACTATTCCATGACCAGTTTTGCTATGTACACTTCTATATTTTGAACTTTCTAATATTTAATAACAAAGATAATCTAAAACTGACATTTCAAGCTGAAAAGAGTTTAGAAATAATATATCAGCGACAAGTGAGGAAAATTTCTTTCAATCAAATCAGTGTGATTTTCTGATTTCCAACAAAATATTATCAAACAAGAATACAACATGGATGAGAACTTTGTAGCCAAATTATAATGTCTGTAGCCTATTCATTAAAACTTTAGCAAATTTCATGGAATCTTTATAAATACATCTAAAGGATGCTACATGATATCCTATCAATATATTACAAACTATACCAGTAATAAAGAGCAAGAAGTTCAACAAATCAAAAACTAATATCTGAAAAATACACAATTACCTTTAGGGCATACTCAAACAATCTCATGATATTCTTTTCATTGTTTTCTTTCTCAACAAGATGAACAATTCTGAAACACAATACATGCTTACTACAGATTAAATGTGAATGACGGAACATTTAACCAACAATTATTAAACTCTGTTGGAGTCTCAATACAAATAATGTCTCTCTAAGACTTTATAACACACAATATATTGTAATATACTTGACAAGGTGAGGAAAAATTGTTTGCCCGTTTCAGATCGGCCGTTTCAGATACTACAACACAAAAGATGATTGCATCTAAAAGACATATTGCACCTGGAAAGAACAATGCCTTTATTTTTTTTAAATTATGGCAAATCATGGGACAGAACATCCTCAGAAAAAATATGTTAATACTGCAACTTCTCACCTTTTGAAATTGATTTCCTCATCATCATCATCAATTTCTCGAAGTGTTTCACTTAGTTTGATATTCTCCAAGCTAAATGTCATTGTCTGAAATAAAATAACTATTGCATTATCTAATCTAATTCTTAAGATTCTCTTATAATTTCATTTTCTTTCTTTTAAACTGAAGACCATGTTGTAACTTGATTTTGTTGGTATTTACATTGTATGTATACCAGCTATAGATTGATTAGGTAAGTCACATGTTAGACATTTCACATAACATACAACATGTGTCTGTCAAGTCTAGACTGTGTGCTAATAATAATGTTGTTTTACTTACAAAAAATTTTACTTCTGAATCATAAAACAAAATCCATTTACGTTATCAATTTCAGTGTTGTTACAAATAAGATTCATTTAATGTATCAAAAGTATATAAACCAACAAAATAGGACCTATTCGGATAGCATCATAAAGCAGTCTGACCTAGCCTGGATCTATACTGGTTGAAAAAGCATTGTAAGTGTTTAGACAGCTAAAGAATGGTAATAAGTGACTGTTGACTTACAGTGTCAGAATCTTGTTGTGCCTTGTTACCAGACTGTAACCATTTCATGATCAATGTATTGTGTACACCATCTAGTACAATATTGTTGATGTCAGCAATCTTCACTGCAGCAGTATGAATATCTAAAAACAAATCTCAATATAAAACACCATACACAGAGATTTATCAGTTCTGACAGTCACATCATGTCTGCTTAAGACATCATGAAAAACTAAAATCCAAAACAACTAAACGTAATCAATTGTAAATGCAACAATGAAATCAAAATATGATACTGAGACACCCGGTCACAGAAGTTCTCAAATGAAACCATGGGACTTTCATTTTACTTCGACACATCGCAAAAATCGACTTGTCGAAGTTCAACTATAGACGTTTTACTGTATATATAATTTTATTTGGGAATTAATTTAAAGTTTATTTTAATTGGTCAAGGAACATTAATGGTATTTCAGACAAATAAAAGCAGTTCTTGGATTCTGTACCATTACTACTTGCATTTCTTACTGCCAACCTTTCAATGTAGGTCACATAAAACAGTGGTTGCAGACTACTGCAATTTGTCCTATTTCCAATAATGTGTCACCAAAGTTGAATCCGAAGGTTTATATGCCTAAAAGTCTCTTTACTTGTTGAGTTTTGAGCTGAAACATAATCTGTTTACAGCCACCCTTTCATCAAATAAGGTAACCAGAAAAGTTCATCACCAAACAATTTCATACAAGATTTAAGCCAGTGAATGTCAAGTGACTGTTCTCATCAATGATCTTGACCACTCAGCCATGCATGTCTTTTCTATCATTATCATTCATCTATGACAAATACTAACCAGGTTTGATTGACCCAGCTTCCCATTCAAGCTGTGTGATACTAGGATGTTCATATAATTTCTGTAACAGTAATGATGGTTTGTCTGTGCTTTGTAACAACTCCGCTTCACCAAGACCATTCAAACACAGGGCTTGTGCCGATGCCATCTTCTGCCAGTGACTGAGAAATTTCAGGTAGGCTCCCTTTGCTTTTTCTTTCTTTCCACACTTTACAAAATACAAGTCAATTGTGATATTTTACTGAAGTAAATATACGATATGTTAACCTAATAAATGGTATTTTTGGTAATTTGGTTGTCTAAGATTTATTTCAGTACATTTCTTGGACACAAGGAAGTATCATTGCAGAAGAATAATTTTACAAAAATTCTAATATCATGCATAAATGATTCAAAGCCTTAACAAGGTAATACTGCAAAACTGTTCAACAGCCATAGAAAATTGTTTTAAACTTAACAGGAATATTTCCATCAAAAAAAGAACAATTCATCAAAGAATTTAGAAAAGACCACTAACCAAATAAGTTAGTATACATACCTCTTCAGTAATACTCAAGTGCCATAACTCTGCTAGTTTTACACAGTGTTTCAGGACCAACACCTTCTCAGAACCTAAATATTAGTACTTTATGAATATTTTGTTTTAAATATCATCTTTAATGCCATGCTGACTACCCTATTATAAAATGTCACTCTTAATTATCAGACTTATTTTCAAGATATATAACTAACCATTAATTAAATCTAAATAAAAATCAAGCCTTGCATTAGAAAGAAGATTAATTTAAAATTCAAGGTGAAAATAAAGGTAGATACCCAAGGGGAGTTTGGTGACCATCCATTTAGCACATGCAAGAGAGCTCTCACAATTCTTAATGCTCTGTAACACTTGCACTGCATCCTGGGGTAATAAGAAATAAATATCTATAAGTCAAAGGATCACATATGTTAATACTTGGAAAACTTTAAAATAAAAAATAATCATACCACATTCTATTATTTATCATATCAATATGAATTACATTAAAATATTAATGTTCCTATGTTTCATCACAAAATATCTCAAATTTTATAATTCTGTGGAATCAATAGGAGACAAAATTCTCATATTTAAGATAAAAACAAGAGGGCCATGATGGCCCTGAGGTCGCTCACCTGTATATAGCCCCCCCCCCCCCCCCGGGCCAATTTTTATCCACGGGCTTTTATTTGTTTATTTAAACAGACTTGGTAGACACCCACAAGAAGATGTTTCATGCTAAACATCTAAGTTCTAGCTCATTGGGTTTTTTAAAAGAAGATGTTTTAAGTTTTTACTATACACATATAGATAAAAACAATGACACCCCTGGGGCAGGGCCAGTTTTGTCCCCCGGGCTTTAATTTGTAGATATTTACTTATAGATGTTTCATGCTTAATATCTAAACTAAAGCTATTTGGGTTTTTTCAAAGAAGATTTTTAAGTTTTTGCTATACACATATAAGGAAAATCAATGACCCACGGGGCGGGGCCAGTTTTGACCCCAGGGCTTTTATTTTTACATACTTCGTAGACACCCATTAGAATATGTTTCATGCTAAATATCTTAGCTCTAGCTCTTACGGTTCTTTAAAAGAAGATTTTTTAAGTTTTTACTATGTGCATATAGGGAAAATCAATGACCCCCCAGGGCGGGGCCAATTTTGACCCCAGGGCTTTTATTTGAACAAACTTGGTAGACACTCACTAGAAGATGTTTCATGCCAAATAAATTAGCTCTAGCTCTTTGGGTTCTTTAAAAGAAGATTTTTTAAGTTTTTAGTATATGCATATAGGGAAAATCAATGACCCCCTGGGGCGGGGCCAATTTTGACCCCAGGGCTTTTATTTGAACAAACTTGGTAGACATTCACTAGAAGATGTTTTGTGCTAAATATCTAAGCTCTAGCTCTTACAGTTCTTTCAAAGAAGATTTTTTAAGTTTTTACTATATGCATATAGGGAAAATCAATGACCCCCCCTGGGCGGGGCCAATTTTGACCCCAGGGCTTTTATTAGAACAAACTTGGTAGACACTCTTTAGAAGATGTTTCATGCCAAATATCTTAGCTCTAGCTCTTACAGTTCTTTAAAAGAAGATATTTAAAGATTTTTCTTTCGGTTGCCATGGCAACCAGAGTACTGCATGGAATTAAATTCTTTGAACAATTTTTAAAGGTGACCACCAAAGGAACATTCCTGTGAAGTTTGGATGAAATTGGTTCAGTGGTTTATGAGGAGATGTCATTTAAAGCAAAAGTTTACGGACGGACGATGGACGGACGGACGCTGGACGGACGCTGGACGAAAAGCGATCACAAAAGCTCACCCTGTCACTTTGTGACAGGTGAGCTAATAAGATCTGGACTTCTTCCTTTATAAGTAATACTAATTTCATAAAGATAATGATGTAACAAAATTATTCTGAAGTACATTAAAAAGTCATTAATGAGTAGATAAGAAACAAAGTTATATTTACTTTTACACTACTTGTGACCAAACAATGACAGATATAGTATAAGTGTACCTGTAGTAGGATTTGGTTGGCCTGTTCGGGCCTCCAGTTCCAGTGACTCATGTCTGATCCTCCATCAGGGCTTGTAAATGTTTCAGTATACACTCTCACCATGTTCTGTACTGCTGTTAGACAGATCTGGTCTGGAGATAACTGAAATATATATGAGCCGCGTCACAACAAAGCCAACATTTTAGTGGGTTTGTGACCAGCATGGATCCAGACCGTGCGCATCCGCGCAGTCTGATCAGGATCCATGCCTTTCGCTTACCAACCCTATTACAAGTGGAGAAACTGACAGCGAAAAGCATGGATCCTGACCAGACTGCTTGGATGCACTATGTTGGTTTTGTCGTGATGCGGCTCATATACAATAATAAGTTCCAACATATAAGGTTATATCCTTAAATGATCTGGTATTTGGGAACGCAATATGTTTCATTCCTTAAACTACCATTATATGTACCTGGCATGTTAGAACATTCTTTTGTGGGATCTGGGAACTATCAGAGGTTGTCTATAATGGTTGTCTATAATGCCTATGTTCCAAAAAAAAGGGTGGTTCAGGGTTTATATACATGTATATACAATGATAAGTCCTAACATCTATAATAAGTCTAAAATGCCTAATAAAATACTATCAAATATATTTTTTCATAAAAAAAGTTCTTTCAATTATTAATTCTGATTTTACGAATTGAAGTGTACGTGCAAGACAGATTTTTTGCCTTTGCATTTGGAGCATGATTTTTTTGTCTCATTTACTTACTTTTAGTAAATTCCCGTTGCTTAATGAGTGTTATTATAGAAGACAGTAAAACAGAAGACTCAAGTTTGGCATATAAGATATTGTCCAGTCATATTTAACAAATAAAATTCACCTATCTCAAAAAGTTTAAAAATAAGTATTTCTGAAAGGACACACTCATAAATATTGTTGGACAGGGCTAAAAGTTACACTAATGAGTTCATCAAATACCAACATGGTGTTAAAGTTCAGGATTGTAAAAACAAATAGTTGTATTTCTATTATATCACATGACAAATTTAAAGATATCCTTACACTGAGCAGTTTTGCCATCAGAAGCCATGTAGCAACTGTCTCTCTATTCAGCTCTGGAGCTACAAAAGATACAAAACACAGTATAACAAAAGATATGTTGTTCCATTCAACACATATATGTATATAAGTGACTGATTGATTGAAAGAAATATGCAAGAACTAGTTTTATCTGCTGCCAGGTAACATATATTCTTTTTCTTTCTTTTTTAAAGTTATGGGTACATTTCAGTTTTTATTTCTCAAATATACCTTGTTATTTGAATATATTAACATTTTCTTATATCCTAGACTCTCTTTTAAACTGGTGGTCTACTAGTAAATAAGATTGCCTTCAGGAATTACTGGTTCCAGCCCTTCTCATTGGCATGTTTCTACATGATATTAAGTACTGATTAGTCTTGAAGGCACACAAAAATTACAGATTATGTTTTCACTACCAAGATTATCAGGATATATTAGTACATTGGCTAATTTTACTTACTGATCACTTTCCAGGGATCTTTATGCAGTAAAGGATGCACAGGTAGTCTGGTCTTACTCTCTGGTGGTAAAGATGCCATAAAAATCTGAGACTGTAATAAATACATAAGGCTTAACTTTTATATATCCTTAAAATGATAAATTGTCCTTTGATGGCACAGTATAGCTTACCTAATATTAATATACATGTATATACTTTCTATAAAAGGTATTCTTGTTTAGGAAATTAAGCAATTAAAAAAAAGAAAAGAAAAAAATTAAAACTTTGAATGTCAATCACTTATCTTTTTTAATCTGACAATAGTAAAAGGTTGTCCTTTTAAAAATCAATTATCAAGTATTCAATTGTTTGCATAAAACTACCTTTATCCATTGTAATAAATTAACAAGAGGGCCATGATGGCCCTGAGGTCGCTCACCTGTATATAGGCCCCCGGAGCGGGGCCAGTTTAAACCCCAGGGCTTTTATTTGAGCAAACTTGGAAGACACCCATTAGAAGATGTTTCATAATGTTAAGTTTTTACTACACACATATAATAAAAAACAATGACCTCCACCCCCCCCCCCCTTTGGCAGGGCAAATTTAAACCCAAGGGCTTTTATTTGGACAAACTTGGTAGACACCAACAAAAAGATGTTTCCTGCTTAAAATCTAACCTCTAGCTCATTGGGTTTTTTAAAAAGAAGATTTTTTAAAGTTTTTTACTATACACATATAGTTAAAAAACAATGAACACCCCTGGGGCGGGCCAAATTTTGACCTCAGGGCTTTTTATTTGAACAAACTTGGTAGACACCCATTAGAAGATGTTACATGCTAAATATCTTACCTCTAGCTTTTGGGTTCTTTAAAAGAAGATTTTTAAAGTTTTTACTATATGCATATAGGGAAAATCAATGACCCCTGGGGCGGGGCCAATTTTGACCCAAGGGCTTTTATTTTGAACAAACTTGTAGAAAACCCATTAGAAGATGTTTCATGCTAAATATCTTAGCTCTAGCTCTATGGGTTTCTTTAAAAGAAAGATTTTTTAAGTTTTTACTATATGCATTATAGGGAAAATCAATGACCCCTGGGGCGGGGCCAATTTTGACCCCAGGGCTTTTATTTGAACAAACTTGGTAGACACTCACTAGAAGATGTTTCATGCTTAATATCTAAACTCTAGCTATATGGGTTTTTTTCAAAGAAGATTTTTTAAGTTTTTGCTATACACATATAAGGAAAATCAATGACCCCCTGGGCGGGGGCCAATTTTGACCCTAGGGCTTTTATTTGAACAAACTTTTGTAGACACCCATTAGAAACATGTTTCATGCTAAATATCTTAGCTCTAGCTCTTTGGGTTCTTTAAAAGAAGATTTTAAGTTTTTACTATATGCATATAGGGAAAATCAATGTGACCCCCTGGGGCGGGGCCAATTTTGACCCCAGGGCTTTTATTTGAACAAACTTGTTAGACACCCATTAGAAGATGTTTCATGCTAAATATCTTAGCTCTAGCTCTATGGGTTCTTTAAAAGAAGATTTTTTAAGTTTTTACTATATGCATATAGGGAAAATCAATGACCCCCTGGGGCGGGGCCAATTTTGACCCCAGGGCTTTTATTTGAACAAACTTGGTAGACACTCACTAGAAGATGTTTCATGCCAAATATCTAAGCTCTAGCTCTTTGGGTTTATTAAAAGAAGATATTTAAAGTTTTTTCTTTTGGTTGCCATGGCAACCAGAGTTCTGCATGGAATTAAATTCTTTGAACAATTTTTAAAGGTGACCACCAAAGGAACATTCCTGTGAAGTTTGGATGAAATTGGCTTAGTGGTTTATGAGGAGATGTCATTTAAAGTAAAAGTTTACGGACGGATGACGGACGCCGGACGGACGGACGCCGGACGAAAAGCGATCACAAAAGCTCACCCTGTCACTTTGTGACAGGTGAGCTAAAAAGTTAATTGATATCCGATTGTATACTTGCCTCCTTTTTCTCACCACCAATCTTAAATTCAATCTCATATTCAGCTGGTGGTGCATGACGTGTGTAGACCTTCAGATATTCCAGCAACTTTAACCCCTGAAAAAAGATCACACCAAGATAGGTAAACACTTAAAATGCTAAATTTATATATAGTGTCAAGCTTTTAATTTGTACCTACCCAATGTTAATGTGAGGGATTTTATTATAAAAACACAACCAAGATCCCTAACAGTGCACAGTGTGGTAAGACTGTATGAACATGCAGACATTTATGCCTGGTTGTACATGTATTTGGTAACATACACAACTTCATGTCTCTGCTGGCATTTAAAGGGTTAAGTACATGTACAAAATTACTGCAAATGTATAAAGAAAATATGATGATGCACCATCATTGACACCAGTTTGGCCTACAATCTTAATTTTGAACATCTGAAAACAAAGTTCTACTACAGACCTTAAAAAATTTGCTATGAAAAAAATATATGAGACACAACATAAAAATTGTGTAGTACCTTATCTACAGGTATGTCTCCAACATCACTGGACTTGGCCATCACCTCTAGTGCAAACTCTAAAGTCTCATAATCATAGCCACTTGTCCTGAAAATAAATTTATCATATATTTCTACTCATTCCTTGCACTTAAGATAAATCTGTCAAAGTTCCAAGTGAAAAATTTTTTTTTTTGGGGAAAACCTTATTTAAGCCCAAAGGGAGACAATAAAAAAAAGTATGGGCCTAACAAATTTTAAATGATTTTCTTTTAACGCAAACCCAAAAGGGGACATGAAATAGTATTTCAGTATTTCAACCAATATATTTATAGATTGCATTCAAGAGTGTAAGACATTAACTCAATCTGTCCAGTTTACATGTACGTCTATGTTTTTAAAGAGGTACTTAAAAAGGTCAAATCTCAAAAAACAAAATTTAGGGAAGATTACTCGAAAAAAGGGTTGGTGACCTCCATTTCTTTTCACTTTAACTGATTCATATTCTTAGATCATGCAAAGATTAAATAAATTCCATTACGTAGTTTTCATTCTACTATATATAACATAAGACAACCCTTTTATAATGCCAAATTTAAATATAATTGTCATGGTTACCTGTAATAAATTTTCTTGATACATCGCATCAGTTCATCTTCATTTTTGATCATAGAGACAGCCTCCCAAGCACGAGATATTACTGAGGCCTTGTTGTTCTCTGTCTCAAATGAAGTATCATCTGGCTGTACAAATAAGTGATCTAAATATAGTAACAATCCCTCATCCACATCCAGCTCAAATGATCTGTAAGATTAAATTACATACATTATTTGCCTGTAAGTATAACAATAATTGAACTACAAATAATTCTCAAAACATGCAATAAAATTATTCCAAAACTTAAAATACTTGTAGCAACAAGTCCCAACATTTTTTAATGCAGCAAGTGTTCAAACACTTTAATTAGTTGTTGAGGTTACTTTTTTTTGGTTGGGTTTTACGTCACACCAACATATAGGTCATGTGGCGACTTTCCTGCTTTAACTGGTGGAGGAAGACCTCATGTGCCCAGCCGCTCATTATTTTAAAGCACAAACAGGAACCGGTTACCCACAAGAAAGAATCCAAAGACATATATTGTAAACATGCATGTCTTTTAACTCCAAATTATTATATTAGAATTTTGTAAGATTAGTGTCTGTGTTCAGATTCCAGTGTTACTGAATAACTTACTGACAAAATTCCTTCACTAATGTTGTATCTGCACCCTCATTTTGTGCAATAGTTGGTAGTAACTTGGTCTTTTCACTGTTTGGTCCTAAAATAGCATCCTTGAAGGAAATCTGTAATAATTTGTTAATTTTTATGTGACATTGTAACATTTTATGTCAGTTTCAACCCATTTATCTATATTAAACACTTGAATCAAAAATCTTACTTATTTAAGCAAGTCTGCTTAAAACAAGAGCACTGTATGCCATGTTAATGCTCATCTGTTAAAAACTCTATATTCAAAAAGGGCATAACTCCCTAGTCCAACTACTGCTCCTTGTTTCATGTTGATAACTCATAAATGTTTGAATAATGGGTGATATGAAAGTTTTCATGAGGCAAACAACGTTTTAAAGTAAATAAATGAATTTTTACTTACATTTATTTTTAACAAACATGATTTCATCCTGTATTTACCTGTTTTACCAATTTCTAGCCAATGTCTATACTAGGATGTGGGATTACAATTTTTATGCCCCCTTTTGAAAAAAAGGGGGTATATTGCTTTGCACTTGTCGGTCCGTCGGTCCGTAGACCAAATGGTTTCCGAGTGATAACTAAAGAACCCTTAGGCCTAGGAACTTCAAACTTGGTATGGTGATTGGTCATGACAAGTAGATGACCCCTATTGATTTTGGGGTCAAGGGGGTCAAAGGTCAAGGTCACATTGACCTTGTAAGCAAAAACGGTTTCCGATCAATAACTAAAGAACCTTAAGGCCTAGGAACTTCAAACTTGTATGGTGATTTGTCATGATCAGTAGATGACCCCTATTGATTTTGGGTCAAGGGGTCAAAGGTCAAGGTCACATTGACCTTGTAAGCAAAAAACGGTTTCCGATCAATAACTAAAGAACCCTTAGGCCTAGGAACTTCAAAACTTGGTATGGTGATTGGTCATGATCAGTAGATGACCCCTATTGATTTTGGGTCAAGGGGTCAAAGGTCAAGGTCACATTGACCTTGTAAGCAAAACGGTTTCCGATCAATAACTAAAAGACCTTAAGGCCTAGGAATTCAAACTTGGTATGGTGATTTTGTCATGATCAGTAGATGACCCCTATTGATTTTGGGGTCAAGGGTCAAAGGTCAAGGTCACATTGACCTTGTAAGCAAAAACGGTTTCCGATCAATAACTAAAGAACCTTAAGGCCTAGGAACTTCAAACTTGGTATGGTGATTTGTCATGATCAGTAGATGACCCCTATTGATTTTGGGGTCAAGGGTCAAAGGTCAAGGTCACATTGACCTTGTAAGCAAAAAACGGTTTCCGATCAATAAGTAAAGAACCCTAAGGCCTAGGAAACTTCAAACTTGGTATGGTGATTTGTCAAGATCAGTAGATGACCCCTAACGATTTTGGGGTCAAGGGGTCAAAGGTCAAGGTCACATTGACCTCTTGGGTAAAAACGGTTTCCGATCAAATAACAAAAGAACCCTTAGGCCTAGGAACTTCAAACTTGGTATGGTGATTGGTCATGATCAGAAGATGACCCCTATTGATTTTGGAGTTAAGGGGTTAAAGGTCAAGGTCACATTGACCTCTTAGGTAAAAAACGGTTTCCCGATCAATAACGAAAGAAACCCTTAGGCCTAGGAACTTCAAACTTGGGTATGGTGATTGGTCATGATCAGTAGATGACCCCTATTGATTTTGGGGTCAAGGGGTCAAAGGTCAAGCGTCACATTGACCTCTTAGGTAAAAGCAGTTTCCGATCAATAACTAAAGAACCCTTAGGCTAGGAACTTCAAACTTGGTATGGTGATTGGTCATGACCAGCAGATGACCCCTACTGATTTTGGGTTAAGGGGTCAAAGGGGAAAGGTCACATTGACCTTGTAGGTAAAAATGCTTTCCGATCAATAACTTAAGAACCCTTAGGCCTAGGAACTTCAAACTTGGTATGGTGATTGGTCATGACCAGCAGATGACCTATTGTTTTCAGGGTCAAGGGGTCAAAGGTCATGTAACATTGACCTTGTAGGTAAAAACGGTTTCTGATCAATTAACTAAAAACGCTTAGGCCTAGGAACTTCAAACTTTGTATGATGATTGGTGGTGACCAGCAGATGACCCCTATTGAGTTTTGGGTCAAGGGGTCAAAGGTCAAGGTCACATCGACCTTGTAAGTAAAAACGGTTTCTGATCAATAACTTAAGAACGCTTAGGCCTAGGAACTTCAAACTTGGTATGGTGATTTTTCATGACCAGCAGATTACCCTTTTCGATTTTGGGATCAAAGGGTCAAAGGTCAAGGTCCATTGACCTTGTAAGTAAAACGGTTTCTGATCAATAACTAAAGAACACTTGGGCCTAGGAACTTCAAACTTGGCATAGTGATTGGTCATGATCAGCAGATGACCCCTATTGATTTTGAGGTCAAAGGTCAAGGTCACATTGACCTTGTATGTTAAAACGGTTTCAGATCAATAATAAAAGAACCCCTTAGGCCTAGGAACTTCAAAACTTGGCATGGTGATTAGTCATGACCAGCAAATGACCCCTATTGATTTTGGGGTCAAGGGGTCAAAGGTCAAGGTCACATTGACCTTGTAAGTAAAAACGGTTTCTGATCAATTAAGTAAAAACGCTTAGGCCTAGGAACTTCAAACTTTGAATGATGATTTGTCTTGACCAGCAGATGACCCCTATTGAGTTTTGGGTCAAGGGGTCAAAGGTCAAGGTCATGACCAGTAGATACTTGATAACCCTTATTAATTGTTCGATCACTTGGTCAGAAGTCATGCATAATTACCTTATCACATGAATAATTGGCTGCTGATAGGGGGCATACATGTTTTACAAACATATCTTGTTTTTTTTAAATTGTGTAACCCCAAAATGCCTGTATAGTAATTGTTAAATCTCCACTTCAACAAAAAAATAACTTTATATGTTTGTGCATAGCAAAAAAGTCCCTCTAACCTTAGCATCCTATTTAAGACACTGTGTAACCAAAGGAAACAAGAAAATTAGTAAAATACCTTCATTTTACTAAGTCTATATCCCCAGGAAGCATTGGTCTCTAGCAGTTGACAGCTGCTGATCATACTTGGCTCCTTGAAGATTTGTCCTAGAGCTATACCCATACCTGCTATAGCCTGTATTATACAAACATTTTACTTATTATATATAAAATACAGCTCCACTTAAAAGACCTTATATATTTGGTGGGCTAAAGTTTACATTATTTACTATATATTTCAGACTTTGGTCTTAAGTTGACAATATTTGCTTTATATTTCAGTCTTAAAATTGGTAAAAATGTGCATGATTTTGAAATATTGTGTAATCAACATAACTTAAGGAATATGATTTTACATCAATCATTATAGGATACACCAAGATATGAGCAAAAGTGAATAGCTTAAAATGTTTTTATCATCAAAATATCTAGAGGGAGCACTGATGGTAAATTTATAACAATACAAACATATCATGAAACATATCATGTACCATGTTTATTTTATAAAAATGAAACTACATTACATAGTTAGAGCTATTAATAATCTTAACCCATCAACTTTATTACATATAAAGAAAGCATGTCAAAAAAGAAATCATATGACACTTTCCCTAAAATAGTAAAGGTTAGATAAACTTAATACCTTTAGTTTTTTATACTGTTGTCCTGCTGATTTAGTTAACCTCATCATCAGTTCCATCACTTCACGTTTAGGTCGGTTACACAAGTATGTGAATGCTAAATGATCATCTACCCGACTACTGTTAAATATCTGAAATTTTATATCAGTGAAAAATAATGTTCAATGTTTCAAAAAGAACACTTTTAAATAGGAATTTGAAGAAATTAACATAAGCAAGAGCTGTTGGTAGCAAAGTGTGCTCAACTATTCTCAGTAATTGATAGTAAAACAAGAGCCTGAATAATGTATAATTTTCCAAGTACAAAAAAAGGCCATAATTCTGTCAAAATCCATGTTAAGAGTTATGGGCCTTTGACAGTGACCTCCAATTATGCTCCCAGATAAGCCTGTGAAGTTTAAAACCAACTCCTTTCTGTTGTTTTTGAGATACCAATTTGCAAGTAAAGACTTAACCAGTGTGATGTAAATGTCTGGGTGAATACAATAGGGATGATCTCACATGACAGTTATATTCATCAATAAACTTTTTTTGCTAAATGCTTAAAAAAAACAAGTAATAAGATATAGTTTTCTTATAAATGATCTTAATGATCTTACCTTCATTACGAGAGTAAAGACAAGATCTTTCATCATAGCCTTGCTTGTCTTCTCTAAATCCTGCACACATTTCCAGCCCTGTACAATCTTCTCCCTTTGAGCCTTTATAAAAACATATACTTTATTACATTTATTTCAGCTAAATACAAGCACAAGTAACAGGATAAAGTTCTTCAATGTAAATTTGAGACTTTTTAATGCTATTAACAGTATTTATCTATATATTGTCAAGTTATGTTGAAATATGTATGGACCATTTTACTTAAAAAAAGTTTCCCATGAAAAGTACTAATAAAAGCATATTAAAAGTCATATATACACAGAGTCACTGTCCACAGACAGCACACTCCAATTTTCTTAGTGCCAGGTAGTCAAACAAAAGCAACGTAGAAAAAGGGGCATATCTTTGCCAAAAAAATGTCTTATGATTATCTGCCCTTTTGAAATGGCCTTCTTTAATGACAGTTGGAATTAACATGTATACCAAGTTTGAAGTGAATAGCATTTCTTTTTCTTTGAAAATGGACCTGAACAATGACAAGAGGATCAAGACAATAGTTCCACTTCTTTTCTTCGCAAAGTGGTGCTAAAGATGATATTATCTATTGTTGACATTTTGTAAATATGACAACAGCCACTGATTTTTAAATTCAAGTTTTTATTAAGGTGCAGTAATTAGATAAAGCTTCCAGAGTTACATGTTAACAGGAATATAATAAGAACAATACCTCTGATGTGAAGGGCAGACCCATGTCCTGTTGTTGCATATATTGTAACAGTGTCAGCAGCATATGGAGGGAGAAAGTAAAGGAAAGTTGTATATGACTATTCTCTCTAAGATGTTGTACCACAGGTAATACACTGTTACATAACAACTGTACTGGAGAACTTTCCTCTACATCTGTCTTTACAGCACCTGTCAAACAGATGTATATATAGCAATAACATTAAATAACATATCAGTTTAACATACTTGTACATAATCTTTCGATTTACAGTCATCACATTTAAGACTGTTTCCAGGAAATAATCAGTACAGATACTAGATGAGGAAACGTGACTGAAACCAGAGTAGGGTTTGAACCCAGCATTCATCTGCTACTATGCTACCCACTAGTCTCTTTTTATTTATTGAAACAGTGATGTACCAGAATAACTTTAATTAATTCATCAACAGCATCACCTTAATTCCTTTCTGTAACTAATACAGCATCAAGTGAAAAAGTGACAAAAAAATAAAATAAATATTTGTATAATTCTTCATTAAGATAAGTTCTAAATGTTTATAATATCGCCAACATACGTTTCAAGGATCTAAACAGTGGATTGAGAACTGTGTATTTAGAGACAAGTGGTAAAGCAACAGTTGAGCTCATTAACAAAGCATCTTCCTGGAACACATCTAGTGTGAGGTCTGTAAATAACTCCTTGTCTACACGAAACTCTGTCACTTCTCCCCACTGTAATAATGTAATCAAACAAATTATTATTATCTATTTTACACAAAAATAGAATACATGTACAGTAAAAAGTTAAAGTCCTGAAATGTATGTTACACTTTCAACTTTTCTTGGAATGAAGCATAAAATACACCTTGCATCTTAATATAGAGATTTCTAAGTCCTGTATTGATCAATTCTATCACAACACCTACAAGACAAGAGACTGACCATCAACTTTCCCAACTAATAACAACTTAAAATATAAATCTTTCAAGACAATTACAATAACATGTAGTAAAGATCAGTCGCGAAACAATTTCATACAACTTCAATCAATCAATCAATCAATCTCTTTTGGGTTTGTATCCTACAATTGACAATTTATTAGAATAGGTTTGCATCATGCACTTGCTGGTATTGCATTATGTAAGGATATATTTAAAACTGTGAACTTTATCCAAAATTTGAAAATCATAGTAAGTCGTGTTAACATACAGTTGACTCTCAGTTACTCGAAATCCAAGGGACTGGGCATTTTACTTGGAGAGAAACGGAATTCGAGTAACGTGGATCTGCCGCCATTACGTTGACATTCGTTCATGTATATACATGTGCCTGATTGAATGCGCAAAGAAGTAGGTTTGTATTGTTGATAGCGGCAATAATGTAATATTTAACCGTTGAAAGGAGGGTAAATCACTTACAACTACAATATATAAATGAACAAAAATATATTATTCAAAATTTAATACATGTAGGATGGTCCCCTATGGTACCACTGTTCTTATTATTTCCAGCAAATTGTACTAATAAAAAGATCTTATATTTACTATTTTATTGAATTGTGTTTAGCTCTCGCATCTTGACTTTAAAATACACATGTCATTCATAGAATAACTCAATGATCTTAATTAGAAACTTCTATGGTCGGTCAGCCATGTTTAGAATGGGAGCTTATTCGGAGAGCACTATGGTACCGTGGTATGTTAATTGATGGCCCTTTTTGGCTTCAGTATAATTGTTTGTAACAGAATATGCTGTCACTACAGTTTCAGCAGACAACCTTTGTCTGTCTGAACATGAAATTATAAGTTTAACCGTTAAATATGCGGTAAAATAAAGAAGTTTTTTCAGCACACACAGGCAACTTTCGATTTTCCTATCAATGACAGAATTTATTTGAAATGAAAAAAATTCTATCAATTTCTATCCAAATTCAGAAAAAGCAGCACTGCCACTTTCACTTTAATGGTGGAAACAGTATTTGGTGGCATTCAATCATCAATTAATGTGTAAAGAAACAAATTTTCTGATTACATCGGAATAGTCAAGGACGCGGTACCCGCGGGGAGTACTATATATTAATAGTGAAACATATACACAAACATTCGTAGCAATGACATGAATGCAAGTTTGTCAGTATTCATCAGTAAAGCACGTGTTTTTAATAAGCACTCCCGACAATTCATTACAATAAAAGCACAATAACACATTCAGTTCAAATACAATTTGTCTAATATCTGAAGTGAATTGATCATAGGACAAAAACGAAAGTAGCAACTATTGTTAACCGGAAGTACATATTAATGTATGCAATATGACGGAACATTAATTATACAAATGTCATTTACGTTGATAACACACATCAATACCCAGGCTGTAATTTGACTAACACCTGTCAGACTGGCACGAGTCAATTAATTTCTGAAACCGATTAAAACCACTTTTACGACGTGTTAATAAAACATGATGACCGGCAATTAAAATTACTATGAAACGTGTGAATCACGAGTGACAACATCTCACCTTGATGTCGCCGACCTTTGATCAGTCGGCTGTTTTCACACTTCGACTAATTGAGATGAAAATATGTTGTAGTTTAATTGACGGGACCAAATTTTCTTTTCGACTAAACAGGAGTCTCGGTAAGTCAAATTTTGACCTAAGCGGAGTTAAAATGCAAAGATAAAGAAGGAAATTTGACGGGACTTTAGAAATTCTTCGACTTACGCAGAATTTTGAGTAAAGCGATTTGACTTATTGAGAGTCAACTGTACATGATTCTAGATACAAATATTTATGAGAATAATAATTACCTGAGCAGATAGAGTACTGTCCCCTGATTCACACTGTTGACTGACAGATAACAACAAGGAACATATCTTACACAATTCTAGGTACTGACATAACTTGTCTGTAATATAAATATATGTATCATGATCATAAAAAAAGTAAAGAAAATGTACATTCCTATAGTAGAATTAGATTTTTTTTTAACGAATTATTAAGTTTGAATGCATTCTTGGGAAAATCTATAGTAGTATGTTTGTAGTCTACCAAATTTCTGTTAGCTATAGAATAATATCAAAAGCAAACTTCATTGGCACAGTTATGATTATAATCTAACATTTAGTGTAAATTTATGCTATTTTGTACAACACAAACAGAATTGCCATTAGGAGGCAGCGATAGGCCAAAAATTTGTTGATAAATGTATTAAAACCACAATTACCACTTCAAAAATGATTTCAGAGAAAATGATGCACAAATGATGTCACATCAAAGTATATGCATAGCTCATTTTTACGGAATTGCAAAAGCAATATGTGAATGTAATTTTATGCCGCGGTAGAAGGAGGTTCAAATCCATGTATGATGGCAAAGTATGTGCTGTATTTTTTGCCACAAATAGATAAAACAAGCTCGAAGCTAAAATCTGTAGTAAACACAATTTGTTTGGTACATATAACAAGAGCTGTCAGTAGGACAGCAACGCTCGACTATTCTTAGTGCTTGATAGTAAAAAAAATGCTTGATACAATTACCTCCTCCTGTTTACAGGTTGGGGTAATGATGGTGAACAAGTGTGCAAAGTTTCAAAGCTATATGTCAATGGACTTTGAAAATATTTGAACTATTACAAAAACTTTAACGTAAATTCTAAGTCGAAAAAGGGGCATAATTCTGTCAAAATGCTTGATACAGTTACCTCCTCCTGTTTACAAGTTGGGGTAATGATGGTGAACAAGTGTGCAAAGTTTCAAAGCCATATGTCAAAGGACTTTGAAAATATTTGAACTATTACAAAAACTTATTATAAGTGGTTACGCCGACGCAGACGCCGACACCGACGCCGACGCTCGGGTGACTACAATAGCTCTACTTATTCTTATCGAATAGTCGAGCTAAAAAATATGTAAAGTTTAGAAATATTTACCTTGACTACAGATACAGAGAGCCTGTGTAGCTAGTCTGTGACAGACTTCTGGTAGAAGACGTAGCTTTCCTGTATCAATATCTTCATCATCTGTATCAACTTCAGCTTGAAGGTCAAGGAAGGCTTGAACCACTTCAAACAATGTCTCTGCTGTCTCCTGTGTGGGGCTGGACTCAAATAGCTCACTACAATACATGTATATGTTTCTTTATAAAACAAGAGGTGTTTGTGAAAAACTAATCAATAGGGGTCATCTACTGGTACTTTCTGAGATGCATCAACCTATCAAGTATGGTGTGTCGAAGCTAAAGGGTTTTTGAATTGTAGGTTGCACAAACCTTGGTTGACATATACACCATTAAACAGATTTGACTTGTAAATTATTAAATATTATCAACTGCAAATTGAAATTTTTCTTAAATTATCAATTATTATCAACTGCAAATAATTGGAATTTTTCTAAGTCCATGGGGATTAACTCTGTCAAAAATTGTTTGATCATACTCAAAACAGAACTTGACCTAGATATTTTTATGATAAATCTGTATATCAAATTTAATTTCAGTTTGTGCAACTTCTGCGAATAAAATGAACGGAAACTGTTGATGGACCAACAGCAGCAAAGCAATTTGCCCTCCCCTCTTAGAAGGGTGACTTCATAAATAACATAAAACAAAGCACCCCAACTGTTCAATTGTTTCCTCCAACATGTTGCATTAAAACCTAATACTAATGTTGCCATCTAGGAAAAGTGCTGCATTTTGTCAAAACAACAGCTACAGTCATCAAACTTTGTCAGTAACTTCACATATTAGCTCAAAAGACAAGCATAAAGTTTGTGAGATGTGATATCACACCAGAAATACTTATTTTTTGTTAAAAATAATGATAATCCTTTTAAAGTGTAAAATAATAAAACTTCGTTGTCATAGCATATAAAGGGTAACTTGCCCTTTTAAAATGAAGTACAGTCTAACTTGCCCATGCGACCACGTGTATTAAGCGACTTTTGTCTTAAACGACCACTTTAAATTCCCCCCGATCATTTTCTCTCTATATCTTTAATGAATTAAGCGACTTTTGCTCAACGCGACCAGCGACCACTAATTAGTCACCTAATTTACATCAATCTTTTCATTAAACGACCACTTTTACCTGTCAAGTAATTGTGTTTTTAGAGAACGCCACCTCGTTATGTCACAAGTGTCAGCAATCAAAACACAACAATAAACGTGTGAAAAACTCTATTTCCCATACTGTTTTAGCGTATGCAAATGAAGTTAAGTATACGCGTGATGTGTATTATCCAATAATATCGGATAAACAATGCAACGCTCCGCCCATACTGAGATGGTGTATACGCTTCGCTTGTTGACATTTAGACTGCATTGAATTGACCTTGAACTTGATCAGCCATTAAATTAATCGTAACAAATAGATGTAGTTTGTTTATTTCAAATGAAACAAGAGGGCCATGATGGCCCAAAGTCGCTCACCTGTATATAGGCCCCCGGAGCGGGGCCAGTTTAAACCCCAGGGCTTTTATTTGAACAAACTTGGTTGACACCTATTAGAAGATGTTTCATGCTAAACATCTAAGGTCTAGCTTATTGGGTGTTTTAAAAGAAGATTTTTTATGTATATATATATATATATATATATATATATATATATATATATATATATATATATATATATATATATATATATAT
>NW_026866890.1:0-8240 GCF_026571515.1 Ruditapes philippinarum | reverse complement strand
TATATACTGTTTATTCCAATCAAATGACATTTTTTATGTAAATCTTGGACTTAAAATACTTTATGCCCGTTTTGGAAAGTGTAGAGGAAATGTTTCTATATACTTACAAAAACATTAACCGAAAATCTGCTTATTGAATTTTACAAGAAACTTTTATTTTGATACTACTTTTAATATTTATATATCATTTATTGTCCCCCGCCTTTTCGAAGAAAAAAGGGGGATATAGAAATAGGCTGCGTCCGTCCGTCCATCTGTCTGTCCATCCGTCTGTCCGTCCATCACCCTTTCGTGTCCGGTCCATAACTTTGTCATTTATCAAAGGAATCTGAAATAACTTGGCACAAATGTTTGTTATAATAAGACGATGTGTCATGCGCAACAACCAGACCCCTACCTCCAAGATCAAGGTCGCACTTGCTCATTCAAGGTCAACATTGTCTATTTGAGGGTATATGTCGTGTCCGGTCCATAACTTTCTTATCTTTAAAGGGATTTTGTAAATACTTGCCATAATTGTTCACAATAATGAGACAATTTGTCATGCACAACAACCGGTCACCTGACTCCAAGGTCAAGGCCACACTTGCAGGTCAAAGATTAACATAGTCTGTTATAGGGTATATTTTTTGTCCGGTCCATAACTTTTTCACAGATCGAAAGATTTTGTAAATGCTTGCCACAAATAGTCACTATAAAAAGGCAATGTGTCATGCACAAAACCTGGATCCCTAACTCCAAGTTCAAGGTCACACTTAGAGGTCAAAATTTAACATAGTCTGTTTTAGGGTATATTTTGTGTCCGATCATGAACTTTTTCGGGATTTTAAAATTACTAGGCACAAATAATCACAATAAGAAGACAATATGTCAAGTACAACACCTGCATCCCTACCCTCAAGATCAAGGTGACACTTAGAGCTCAAAGGTTAACAGTCTGTTATATGGTATATTTTGTGTCCTGTCCATAACTTATTCATAGATCAAGGGATTATGAAAATACTTGGCACAAATAGTTACAATGATAAGATGATATGTCATGCGTAACACATGTGTCCCTACCTCCAAGGTCAAGGTCACACTTAGAGGTCAAAGATTTACATAGTTTGTTATAGGGTATATTTTGTGTCTGATCTATAACTTCTTCATAGTTCAAGGGATTTTGTAAATACTTGCCACAAATAGTTATATTAATAAGACGATTTGGCATGCATAACACCTGTACCTCTACATCCAAGGTCAAGGTCACACTTAGAGGTCAAAGCTTTACATGATCAACTTTTAAATTCTGCGTTTCATTTTATTTCTTTAATAAATTTATTGTTGCATTTGCAGATCTAGCATTGATCATAAGTTTCGTCTGAAAGTCCTGAGATCCATACCTCAGTTGAAATAGCACAATTTTATGCTTCGTATAAAAATTCTCCGAGGCGGGGGACGTTGGTAACTCTGTTACAAATTCTTGTTTTAAATTTAGTTTGATGACATAACATAAATTATTCCCTTTGTAGAAAAAGTATCCCTTAAGCGACAAGAAAAAGTCTATTTCTCCGGCATATAATCTTTCAAAACATTTTTAAATCAAAGCACAGAAGGCGCTGAATTTGTTTGGGTCTCAGAATGTAAGAAAGGTGCAGGTTGTGAGATTATATGTATAGTACCACCAATGCTTTCCAGCGTTTTAATTGTAGTAAATTGGCTATAAGACATATTGCAACACTGATATTTAATCCAATGTTTATTTGACTTAAACAATTTGAGAAAAAAATGAGTTGCCTTTACTGGGATTTGAACTCCAGACCTCTCGCTTCCTAGGCGAGCGCAAAAACCCTTCAGTCGCGGTGAATTTATATGTGAACGGCCTGAAGAAAACCATATTATTCTAAATTAGGGCTTGTAACGACTTTAACTGTTGTTTAACACAGATATGCATAATCCTGGAGCTTACTATAAGCATGTATATTCATACAGAATCAAAGGGATGCAAGTTCTGTGGTATTTTCTGATCTTTGCAATCTTAATCGTACTGTATATCTGTATGCATTTTCCTGAATAAGTTTATTTTTATGTATGATAATTAATTTTGCAAGGCACCAGAGTTTGATACATACGGAATTCTGCATAACTCGAGAGGCATCAAAAAATCATTTATGTTCATTTTTTTACGACAGTCACACTTTATCCTTGCATATCATGGCTACTTCCTTAACAAAGACACTTTAAAAAGAATTTAAAAAAAAAGTTTCTTTGACTTGGATTTGAACTCCAGACCTCTCATTCCGCAAGCGAGCGCGTTACCCCTGCACCACGGAGAAGTTAAACAAATAATGTCTGAATAACATCAACTCATTCTATATTTAGAACTTGCATTTCGGGTTTGTAATCCTTATTAATTTCTAGGTGTTTTGTTCAGGATAAACCTGTTGTTAAAAATTGAAGTAAATAATTTAGCGAAAATCTTCTCGCCCAAACAGTCCGACATGTAGAATCTATATATTCCACTACTCGGTTTGTGTAGTATTCGGTAATCGACATCGCTAAAAATAGTATTTTCATTGATAAAATCATATTCATCCGCGTAATTTGTGATTGTGCATTTATTGACAATTCTATTAGCCAACGCTATTTTTAAACTTTGAATGCGTTGTTATTTGTTGGATACTTGTAACAAAATAAAAATATTTCTTTCTTTTAAATCGCTAGTTTTAAGCTATTTTGAGAACTACTTGTTGTTAGGTTTGTTGTGAACTTCTGTGTCAGAGATTGAATGACCGCTTTGTATTTACTTATTTTCGATCAGAAAATACAATAAAACAATATTAGAAATCTTCGACCATTCGGGAATTATTTTGCTTGAAAATTAATTCACCTGTCTTTGACCATCTTTACGCAGTGATCTCCCCTGAATTTTTCGGCGTTAGTGTACATATAAAGGGAAGTAACCGCTTCAAAAAAGTGGACTACTTTCGGCGTTTGCAATTAACAGCAACACAAGACGTCATACTGACGTCAGATTTAAGTCAGGTTCTGACGTCGGATGACGGTCGGAAAAACGGTTGGATTTGAAAGTTTTTTTGATGTAATAATCTGACGTCAGGTAGACGTCAGAATCTAACCATTATTTAACCTTTTTATGACCAAAATCTGACCATTATCTTACCATTTTCCGACCTCAATCTGACCATTTTCCGACCTCAATCTGACCATTTTCCGACCTAAATCTAACCAGTTTCTAACCATTTTCCGACCTCAATCTGACCATTTTCCGACCTAAATATTAACCCTTTTCTGCCCTAAATCTGATCATTTTCTGACCTTCATCTTATCATTCCCCTAATCCTTTTTGTTTCACCACGTCATAAATATTTTCTGGCTAATCCTGATTTGATCTTATTTAATGTAACTCATTCTATTAAGTAACTTTCCCTCAAATGAAATGTATAACAGAAAACTAAAAGCAAAAATATGTTTCATGCTTTTTTAATTTAAGATAAAAGTTGCAATTTTAAGCTGATACATACAATTTTAGTAAATTCTGCAAGGTTAATTAATTTTCATAAATTAAACAAAATAAAACATAAAATAAGTTAATTACAAAACAAAAAGTATTACAAAAACAATGACATAAATGAAACTAAGAAAACATGTACAAATATTAAAGAACAAAACAATGTATGCACATTTCTATCAAAGTTTGCCTTAGCAAATAAAACAATGAAAATATTATAATTTTAAGAAAAGTTAAAAGATTCTGATAATAATGTTTCAAGCAATTAATGACAGATTTTAAGTACTTTAACTATATTTCTACAGCATTTCTAAAACATTTAGTGCCATTTTGCATATTTTGACCTCCTTTGATAATTGTCTGTAATGTATAAATTGCTGCCTTTTAGTTACTTCACAAAGTTATACTTTTAGATATCCATGAGAATTAGCACGAATTTTGAGGTGTGATGCTTTAAGATATGACCTTCTTTCAGCACCCCTCGTCTGTCCGGAGGATATGTAGCGCCCAATAGCGTATGTGACATCATTTTCACTGAAAAAAAAAGAAATTTATGAAACATGTAAAAATAACAAGCAAAAATGTTTTCATGGTTATATTAACTTAATGAACAATTTTGCCAACTTTTTATAAGAGAGCTGTAACAAAAATTAAAAGTAAACATAAATACTGAACATTTAAAAAGCCGCTTTTAAACTCCAGTTTAGTATGGATTAAAGTATGTAATAGAATTTACAAAAATCTTACTTTCATATGTTTATTCTTACATATTCATGTGTTTCCGTCCCTCCGACCTTTGAGAGCATGTCCAACACTTTAACTACCTGAAAAGAAAATTATATTCTAACTTATGTATATATTCTACGTTTGAAATAGAACAGTTACGCAAGTCTAAAATATTTCATAGTTTTAAATTAAAGATTTAATGGAACCAAAACGTCTTGCGTTATTTGGGACCGGAACGTTTTGGGTTATTTGGGACCGAAACGTCTTGGTCCGAAATGCTCGAAATCGTACAAATTCATTCTCAATTCTCAGATTTTAACTGACAAAAACATCACAGTTTAAGAAAAATATGAAAACTAAGCATTCTCTTTGGTAGTACTGAAAGGCATATTATAAACTCTTCACAAGCAGAGTTAAACCATGTCAATTTTAAAAAGATTTATTATTAGACATTATCGCGAATTTGTGTGACATTTTACTTCAGCTGTTCAAATAATGATAATTAAATTTAAGAGTGCTTGCAATCATGCAATTATTTATCAAATACAAAGAAGAAATAAATCTAAATAAATTGAACTGACCTTTTTGTTCAAGAAAACCTATAATATTCACTTATCAATGCATCCCGATTCCTGACCGACAGCCAAAACGTAACGCCTACGAATTTGAATTTCCATCCACGTGACTTTAGATTCGAATTAAAGGTTAATTATGTTTTCTTTCCCTTTTCTGTCACTATGATTAAATGTTAAAGCACTATTAAAAACACGTCATTTTGATACATATAATGTACCACACATGATAATATTACAACGTTAAATGATTGGAACTTGTAAACAGATCTGTAGCTATAAATAGATTTCATAACAATAACACATGTAACTTGCGTATATACAGCGCCACCTTTATGTTTTATTAGGTTGCAGCGCCGCGATCTTGGTCTGTATTTATATAAGAACACTTCATTTGTAATCCAAATAACATTTGGAAAAAAGTTTAAATGATTACAACAGCGAATAAGGATTATTTTTTGTTATTTTTGTTACCTACCGTCAGGACACCGACCATAACCTGACGTTAGTACGACGTCAAAAAGAAACGTCTATTAGACATCGGTATTTTAACGTCAGATTTACGTCGTATTTTGGTCGCCGACGTCGTGACCAAAATCTAACATTAATCCGACGTTATTTTAACGTCATGTGTTTGCTGGGTAGACTCTGAAATTTCGCTACCATTATTTGTTTGGTCTGACGACCCAAACAAATAAAAATGAAGTGTAAAACAAACTTTCATTATGATACTGTATTCAATGTATATAATAAATTCTATTTTGTTAAATAATTGTAATTTATAATCATTCATTGTGTCTTTTATGCAAAAATATCCCCAAATATTTTCGAATTAAACAAATCTCCCACAGCAGCAAAAAGACCTCTCGCATGCTTCTTCTTGTTCTTTTACAACCACGTTTTTCTAACCGGAAAACATACATAAGTCTAACACCACTAAAAAAACTTCTGTTACCATGGCTACTTCGATTGTACAACTGTTGTATACTCTCCAAAACAATATATATATATATATATATATATATATATATATTATGTGTGACTCATTATATATGTTCCAACTATCACACTCGGGTAAAATAAAGCTTCGTTTTGATTCCTTCTTTTATATTTGGTTTATTGTAATGTTGAAGTAAAAAAATATAATATTCAGGAGAAAAAAATAGAAAAATTGATTCCTAATCTAGATTCTAGATTTTTCTAATCTAACTTACATGCAAAAATTTGTCTTACATCTGTTGGTAACCAAGACAGTTTTTTCTACATGCATTTTGTTGTAAATGTGGTTTTCATTATCCCTCATGTACAGACTCAATCAAACCGAGTCTGCAATTCTCTTTTAATTTTGTTGTGGTTAATGCTTCCGATGGATCACTTTGTTACTTCACAACAGCAGGTGTCAAGTGTTGTGTGGCAGCTGTAAAAAGTTGCCCCGTACTTCTTTTCAGTGTTGTTATATTTTTTCTGGTCCTTCGGGATCATTGATGCCGGCACTATTAAGTGTTGAGAATTGAGTACCGCTCAAGCCGGTGCTAGGGGGCGTGAGGGATATTGCATGTTTTCATTATCCCTCATGTACAGACTCAATCAAACCGGGTCTGCAATTCTCTTGTAATTTTGTTGTGATTAATGCTTCCGAGGGCTCACTTTGTTTCCAGATTTTGATACTTCACAACAGCAGCCGGTGCTAGGGGGCGTGAGGAATGTTGCACGTTTTCATTACCCCTCATGTACAGACTCAATCAAACCGAGTCTGCAATTCTCTTGTAATTTTGTTGTGATTGATGCTTCCGAGGGATCACTTTGTTTCCAGATTTTTGTAGAACTAATCCTATTAAATACAGGTAAATTGATCTTTTGATAGATTATCAATATAGCCAACATTATATTATTCTTTTATGTTCTTTCCATTTCAATAGCACTGCAAATTATTCATAATTCTTTTTTGCATGCATATTTTGTTGTTTCAAAATTGTTTAAGCGAGTTCAGTTTGCAATTTGCTGTCAATTGGCTAGGATAAAATTGAAAAGTTATTTATTTCGTGCGATAAAATGGTTGCTGTATTTCTCAACAGAAATTTCATATTTATTTTTCTTGTGATTTATTTTTGTTATTCAAACGCACAAATTTTGGAAAAAGATTCGGAATGTGCTAAATCTAAATTAGATAGAGTGTCTTATATCCCACAAACAGATGCGAAATTAATTGTACTTCATGGTAAATCAAAGGTGTCTTGCATTTATCAATGTGAACGTCTTGAACTGCCATCGTCGTACTTTATTGAAAATAATTCTACATGTTATTGTAGTTCTGATGATTCAAACAACATGGACAAACATGATGATGCTGACACAACAATTATCCGGGGAATAAGAAAGGAAAAGGTGTCAATAAAGTACATTCAAGTAAGCATTATAAAAATAATTACTTGTTTTATATTTTTGTGTTAATTAACTAGCATCTTTTTTTCTAAACTTGTCTTAAAGATTTGTAGCTGTCAATTTAAGTACATTTTAATAGAGAATGTTTATAAACAATTATCATTAACTATTACTTATATAAAATTTATCCTATAAACTAAATCGCCTAATGTTATCTATATCAAAGACTCGGCCAATTCGGAGGAGCTCATTTTTTTGCATAAGATATTATTTGTATTTTACGTTTACGATATCTAATAATTTCTTATAATCTCATAATATATATAATATACATTTTTATTTTGATAATGATCAGTTGACATGTGTTTAACACAAATAGTGATTTATACAGATTAAAAAAATCAACAAAATATTTAATTTTCAAGGAAGCGTTTATTATCATGTTTTACAGGAAGGCAGTCAAAAAGTAAAAAGAGTTCACAAGCAACCCGAGCCAGTTGACTGTCTTGCGTTTTATCAACAAGGCTATACCGAAGACGGTGTTTATGTGATCAAACCAACTGGAAGTACTGCTACTGATGTATGGTGTGATATGACCAATGGTGGATGGACGGTTATTCAACGCCGACAAGACGGATCAGATGATTTCTACAGAAACTGGGAAGACTACAAGAATGGATTCGGGAACAGGAGTAGCGAGTATTGGCTCGGACTTGAACAGATATACTATTTGACGATTGCCGACAGTTCACTCTATGTATGCTTGGAAACGTTTGAAATTGACAATCGTAATCCGGTTTCTGCCTATGCTGAATATTCCACCTTCAGTATTAAGGATGAGAGTGATAAATACAGATTGTTGGTTGGGGGATATAGCGGCTCGTGTGGCAATTCCTTGTTGTATCATAACAATAATCAATTCACAACAAAAGACAGTGATAATGACCAATACAGCGGGAATTGTGCAGTGCTATTTAGCGGAGCTTGGTGGTACAATAATTGTGATCATAGTAATCTCAATGGATTGTACCCACACACCAATGGTTTAGCCC
>NW_026866889.1:0-29757 GCF_026571515.1 Ruditapes philippinarum | reverse complement strand
TACTCTGGGAAATGGTCTCTTCAACAATTATAATGATGAAAATAGGTCCGATATAACAACATATTAGAATTATAATGGGTTATATTACATGTATGGGAACTACTTCTCTTCTTACAAAATAATGGATAATTAGGGTACTCCATATGAGGCCTCATAACTAAGGGTTATTCTATGTTTAGAACATAATGGAATTTCCATAATTTGTATGACGAGCCTAATTTTGATGTGTAACATTTAATTTTTTGGTGAGTGAGCGTAATAAAAAATAATATTTAAGTCACTTCGATTTTTGTACGGGAACTGCTCGCATGCCAGTATAGTCTTAAAAACTATACTGTACTATACTGGGTACTGTACTTTACATGTAGAGTCTAATATAAAAAAAAACATTTAAAGGTTGCAAAATAAGTTTTGCGAAAACCAAGTGCTGATTGTACAGCAGTACTGTACTGTAGTACTATTACATCGCTAACCAATGAGTGTGTGCTGAACATGACAGTAATTGCTTTCCATACAATACTTTTACCTTGACACTTTATGATGTCATCAAATATGTGATGTCATCTTTACCAGGAAAAAATCATTATTCGGGTAAAAGAGGAAGTGAAAGTAAATAAATTTACATGTGTCGTTAGGGTTTCTAGTTGTGCTGTGACTTCTAGATTGAGAAATTAATTTAGACTATACTGAATATGGATTTAATTAAACAAATGCATGGATTTAATTCAATGTACTGTGTAGTCCATTGGGCTAGATTATAGAAAATACAGGACTCAGGAGTGACATTGTGGTCATCGTATCATGTCAACTTTAGGTTTAGAGTGTCTAAGAAAATTTGTAAAGTGAGGAAATAGTGAAAATGAGTTTAAATGACAATGACTTCACTATAGAAAAGTACAGGTAAGATTTATTTATAAAGAAACAAAGATCTTGAACTATCTTATTCTATTATATACTGTTTACTGTTGTAGATATTATAAGTCAACAAAATCTGAATTGGAAATCAAGTTGTTTACTGTATATGTACCTTTATGATCACAAGTTGCCTGTACATTTATACTATGCTGATGTTTCCTGTTAACATATTCTGCTTCATCTGGTTGTCCTGGGGATATCAGTTTTACGTGAGTTCCATCTATGCATCCAATCACTGAGGGAAATCCGCGTATTGCGTAAAACCCATTCATGACTTTTCGTCGGTCAGTGTCGGTCATTGGAAACTTTATTACCTGGTCCTTCAGTCCGAAAAGTATGTCAGTCACTTTTGTGATAACTCTGGAAACTGAAGCAATGTCCATACCAAAGGTGTCACCAATAACCTGCATGAAATTACCCGTGGCAAGAAACCTCAAGGTAATCAAAATCTGTTGTCGGGGTGTAAGGGCTTGATTCCGACGGGTCTGTCGCTCCAAAAGTGGTCCAATAAGTCTGACTAGTCTGTCAATATTGTCAGCAGAAAACCTATACCGTTTCCGCAATTCCTCGTCCGTAAAGTCAGTCAATTGTCGATCAACTCGTCGAAATTGTCGGGGTCGTCGGTGTGAACCGCGTAAAATGTCCGCCATGTTGGTTTTGGTTACCGTGCAGTTACCGAGCTACTTTACCTTGGTTAAATTTAACCGCGGTTATAGCGCGGTAACTGCTTTTGATGTTTTTTATACAATCGCTTACCGTGAGGTTACCGGGCTGGTTACCGTAACCGTGTGGTAACCGCGCGGTTAAATTGTTTATACAATTGGCTGCTGATGATAATTTATAACATAGTTTTATGTTGTATTTGCAGGTATATATATTGTTTGTTCATACAAAATGACTAAAATAGACCATGGTCAAAAAGTGTTTAAGCATCGATAAGAATATTCACAATTAAGACCACCCCGCAATTAAGACCACTTTGGTCAAGTCCCAATGGTGGTTTTAATTGAGAGTTTCTACTGTATATGGTTAACATGATCAAATATGGAAAATAACTTGCAACTATTTTATTGATTAAATAATTTAAAATGTTTCTTGAAAGAACGAAGTCTATTTTAATCAGAGTGACAGAAATCAGTTTTATTCTACTTTTATAGAATAGCATGTTCATAGCAAGACAAAAACGCACCAAATGAACATTTCCTTATTGTTAAATGTAGTTCCTTATATATTGATTTTTGTGATCATTTATATACATATTGTAAACGCTATGTAGAAATCAAAAATTCATTTACTCAAAATAAAGCTGATTTATGTGGTATCACCGTTCAACTAAATGTGCTTCATATGCAGCACATGCTTTGTGTTATCTTACCAAAAGTATAAGATTATATAAATTATCGAATACAATACTGACTACACAGCTGTCAAATCAATATCGGACGAGGCGCAATCAGAGTCTGATAGAGTACGATGGTCGAGTTAGTATGTATAACAATGTTTAATGTCCCGTTTACTTCATGCGGCCATTTTTGACAGAACTTTTTTACTTCAAGTATAAGAAGTATTTAATATTGAATATTTTACTCTGAATTAATAGAATTGATAGAGGATAGGGAAATCAAATCCGTGTCTTGTCGGTTTCATCAGAAAAGAGCCTGGCGGCATGGCAGAGTGGTTAACGCGTCGGACTAATAATCTGACGATCGCTAGTCGCATGGGTTCAAACCCCGTCAGGGGCAAGTCGTTGTTTCGTTGAGCAAGAAACTTTACACCCATTGCTTAGTACTGGTTGGTTTCATGAACTAATTGGAAAGTGTGTCTATCAGCTTAAAGCTTCCTACACAATCGAATTCTATTAATCACATCTATATAATATACATACTCTATTTTGACGTTTGAATTCAAGACAGTTATGAACAAAATAGTACAATGGATCAGAGTACAGACTAACCGTCATTTAGTTAGATAGCACCCTTATATGCTTGGCCATTTCCTATAGCTAGTATTAAATGAGGTTGAACCATCGAGAAAGGTCACGATGAGCAGCAGAAAATATTGGAGAAATCATTGTAGGTATTAAGACAGGCCCGCTCGATCCTTTCCTGGCTTTGTTCATAGAGCCACAATCAAGTGACTTTCACGTGTACTTCCCTGTTAGAAAGGGAGTGATCATTTCAAGTAGCCATTGCACAACGAAATTTCTGCACAAAGTTTTAAAAAAAGTATCTCTAGGTACAAAAGCGTAAATACATTATGATTTAGAAAATGGTTAAGGTCTATCGCTTTTGCGACTCTCCCGATCTGAGCCATCAAAACTCGGCCTATTACAATATGAGAGAAATAAATGTTTCCGCAGTAATCACGCACGGTCCACTCCTGATCTTATTACTAGGGACCAAATCAAGTGGCTTAAAGACAGACAGAAATTTAACATTTTGCTTTTCTTAATAAAGACAAATATTTATGTTATTGAAAACGAAAATTATTGGTTCTCAACATGCCGACTAAAACAATATTCAATCTATGCAAGTTTAACAATTATTGCAATCATTTATTTTATTCTTTCAAGTCATCTACAATTACAGTAGAATTGACCAGTTTCTTAAAATCTTCACCATGTTATCAATAAAGTAAATTCATGTGAGAAAGCTACCCAGCTAGCTTACGGAACGTCGGTGGTTCTACTCAGGTGCCCTTTCGTACCTGAAATAATGCACGGAAGGGCATCTGAGGTCTTCCTCCACCAGTAAAGCTGGAACGTCGCCATGTGACCTATACTGTGTCGTTGCGACGTAAAACCCAATCAAACAATAAAATAAGAGTTGTATGCTTCAAGTATCAAGAAAATCAAACTCTTGAAAAATGTACTTAGATTATTTTTAAAGTAAAGAGATGCAAGATTAGATGAATCTGGAGCCTTGCTGCTTTAAGTAATACAATTTTTTTGCAGAAACATCCCGAGATGTCACCCTAGCCAGTGTTATACCCCCGTTACTAACGAGTTTCATATACTATAACTGTTTTATCGCAATTTAATTTTTTGTACTAGAAATCTGAAACAAGAGGGCCATGATGGCCCTGAGGTCGCTCACCTGTATAAAGGCACCCGGAGCGAGGCCAGTTTAAACCCCAGGGCTTTTATTTGAACAAACTTGGAAGACACCCATTAGACGATGTTTCACGATATTAAGTTTTTACTACACAAATATAATGAAAAACAATTATCTAACCCCCCCCCCCCCCCAGGCAGGGCCAATTTTAATCCAAGGGCTTTTATTTGAACAAACTTGGTAGACACCCATAAGAAGATGTTTCATGCTAAACATCTAAGCTCTAGCTCATTGGGTTTATTAAAAGAAGATTTTTTAAGTTTTTACTATACACATATAGTTAAAAACAATGACACCCCTGGGGCGGGGCCAGTTTTGACCCCAGGGCTTTTATTTGAACAAACTTTGTAGACACTTACTAGAAGATGTTTCATGCTTAATATTTAAACTCTAGCTATTTGGGTTTTTTCAAAGAAGATTTTTAAGTTTTTGCTATACACATATAAGGAAAATCAATGACACCCGGGGCGGGGCCAATTTTGACCCAAAGGCTTTTATTTGAACAAACTTTGTAGACACTCACTAGAAGATGTTTCATGCTTAATATCTAAACTCCAGCTATTTGGGTTTTTTCAAAGAAGATTTTTAAGTTTTTGCTATACACATTTATATAAGGAAAATCAATGACACCCGGGGCGGGGCCCATTTTGACCCCAGGGCTTTTATTTGAACAAACTTGGTAGACACTCATTAGAAGATGTTGCATGCTAAATATCTTAGCTCTAGCTCTTTGGGTTCTTTAAAAGAAGATTTTTTAAGTTTTTACTATATGCATATAAGAAAAATCAAAGACCCCCTGGGGCGGGCAAATTTTGACCTCGGGGCTTTTAATTGAACAACTTGGTAGACACTCACTAGAACATGTTTCTTCAAAGAAGATTTTTAAGTTTTTGCTATACACATATAAGGAAAATCAATGACCCCCGGGCGGGGCCAATTTTGACCCCAGGGCTTTTATTTGAACAAACTTGGTAGACACCCATTAGAACATGTTTCATGCTAAAGATCTTAGCTGTAGCTCTTTGAGTTCTTTAAAAGAAGATTTTTTAAGTTTTTACTATATGTATATAGGGAAAATCAATGACCCCCTGGGGCGGGGCCAATTTTGACCCCAGGGCTTTTATTTGAACAAACTTGGAAGACACTCATTAGAAGATGTTTCATGCTAAATATCTTAGCTATAGCTCTTTGGGTTCTTTAAAAGAAGATTTTTAAGTTTTTACTATATGCATATATGGAAAATCAAAGACCCCCTGGGGCGGGGCCAATTTTGACCCCAGGGCTTTTATTTGAACAAACTTGGTAGACACTCATTAGAAGATGTTTCATGCCAAATATCTAAGCTCTAGCTCTTAGGGTTTTTTAAAAGAAGATATTTAAAAGTTTTTTCTTTCAGTTGCCATGGCAACCAGAGTTCTGCATGGAATTAAATTCTTTGAACAATGTTTAAAGGTGACCACCAAAGGAACATTCCTGTGAAGTTTGGATGAAATTGGCTTAATGGTTTATGAGATGTCATTAAAAGTAAAAGTTTATGGACGGACGGACGGACGGACGAAAAGCGATCACAAAAGCTCACCCTGTCACTTTGTGACAGGTGAGCTAAAAAAATACAGAAAAATATATATATATATTGAAAGAGACGGATTGTAAACTGATAGTTATTTGGATTCAAGATTTAAGGGCTTTTTCAAATATATGATACATGAAATAATTCATGCAGCAGATGTACCTTTTTATTTCAGCAGTTGCATAATTATATAAGATATTAATTTCATTATGTTATATTGTACAGTACCATAAATGATTATGTGTGTTTGCAATTTATCAACCTATTGTTAAATTGTATCTTTGTAATTTGTATTTTGGGCTTGACTACATAACTTGATATAACTTTTGTTCTGGTATTGTATTGGGCCTAGTCAACCTTTTACTAGTGATGGAAATCCAATTACCCCTTTTTAACTCAGACTGACAAGCCTGGTAGGGATGAAACTTATTTGACCAAAGATAAATGTCTATCTCAAATGCCACCTTTAACATCTGAAAGAAATTTTCAAGATATCTTATTCAACAATTTTATGTTGATGGAAAAATAAGACAGAGAAATTCATACAATTTATTATTGCATACATTTAATAACAAGTAAAAAAAGAAGCCTTCATTTTCCTTTGCCTGAAAAAATACATCCCAAAAGAGTTTTATAACTCTTCAGAAGATATTTATTCCAGACAATGTTGTAACTATAGAGATTATCAAAATTACTTCTAAACATGAAATTGACTCCAAAAATAGTTGCTTTACTGAGCTACCAATATCAAATGCGAAACTAAATTTAACTTATTTAGTAATGACTGCTCATATGCCAACTGCAAAAAAATATTCAAACTATGCAAGTTTAACAATTATTACAATAATTTTATTCCTTTAAGTCATCTACAATAGCAGAATTGATGTAGTTATACCAATTTTACCAAATTCTGAAGATTTTATTTTTAATGAAATTCAGCAGCAGTCATTATCAAATACTGGTCATCGTGTTACGTTTGTGTTAACAATTTGTGCTACAATAGCTCCTAATGTTTAAAACTGTGCTACAGTAGCTGTTTTAGGCACAATGACTGCCACAGTAAAAATATTTCATAATGACTAATATGTACTAATGTGAAATAATCTGTCATCATCATATATATTCCAAAATCATGGCAATGTCGCCAGCAGCTATTAGCTAAAACAATGGCAAATGTGTTTTGAATGTCAAATAAGTTGCCATTTTCATATATGTTCCTTAATGGCAATGTTGATAGCTACAACAGCAGTCAAAGTAAACAATATTCAACAATGGCTTATGTGTTTTGAATGTCAGATATGTTGCCATCATCACAAATATTCCATAATGTCACAACAGCTGCCATGATAAAATAATATTCAACAATGGCTAAAATGTTGAATATTACAAATGTCTAATGAGACTGTGGGATTGAGATATGTAAACAGTCAGTATGATTGATTTGGTGAAATGTTCATATGAAGGTCAAGATGGTTTATTAGATGGAAAAACTGAGTGGAACTGTGGAACTTTACAACTGATTTTCTTCATCAAATTCTTCACTTCCATGAACTGTCGTTTGAACTGTAAACCATCACCCTGTAAAATATAAACATTTCATAGGTAACTTTTCCTGTTTTTTTTTAATCAAATATTTACTGTATTTTTCACATCAAGTAAATTGTATACATCATCTATGATTTGTTACATAATAAGTAAATTATATAATTATATTTAATTTAGAGATAAAATGGAAATAACTCTTTCAAGTAAGAGCTATCTATACTCCATAGGTCAGTATTTTCCACTATTCTAAGTGAAATTTAAACAGTTCTTCAAGAGTTCACGTCCAATAAGGGTTTTATAATGTCCAAATTCATAACAGAGCCATGCCTCCTTGTCTGCAAGAAGAGATGGCCATAAGTAATCATAGGAACAATATTATATCTCCATGCTTTCAATCAAATGTTGGTGCAGAATTTTTAAAAAAAAAGATTTGATGCTGACAATGTGCACAGATTCCCAGGTGAGTGTGACATATGCCTCTCAACACTTCAGGCAAGATAAAACCATAATTAAAACTAATTCCTTAGTTAACCCTTTTGCTGCCAGAGGGTTATTATTTTATTGATCACCTATTTGCCAGAGGGTTTTCTAAGAAATTACTATATTATTATTTTTTTTTATTTTTGTTGATATTATTAATATTATATGATTATTATTATTTGTTATTAGTATTATAATAATTATATATGTTTCCAAATCTGTTAGTATAATAATAATTAATGTTGATGGTATGATTTTCTTAATATTTATTATCATTTTTATTATTATTATTATTAATTTATCATGCAACTGCTATGGCAACTGCCCGATAACACTTGCCTGATAATTATTTTTGATATCAGGTCAGTAACCTGATATCAAAAATAAGCCCTGCCCATTTTAACGGACTTTTTTCAATTGCTTATATTCTCATTTTCATCAGCATGTGAATTCTGCAACGTAATCTCATACCCTCACAAGTCTTGAATCAAGATGTGATATTTATTTATTTATCATTTCGATTTCAATTACGAATAAATTAGATAGCGAATAGCTTTAACAACAACTAAATGAAATGACGTCATAATTTATATTGCAAATGACATCATCGATGTTCACGTCATACTATACATGTAATCATAACAAACAGGCTAGACGATTTTCTTTGAGAACTTGTAAATGTTTTCTTTATTTCGCCGGCTTATTATTTCATAAATGAACACATTGATTCGTTTGAAAAAGAAGATGCATGTTTGTGTAGCTTGTGTTTGATCGCCGATTTGACTTTTTTTGATTGAAATTATAGTGAACTTTTGAATTTGACAATTCAAGACAAAAATTGCAGTAAAGTTAAGTTTATGTGATTCTTAGTAGATTTTTGGATCGATGTTTAAATTAAAGGTAAGAATTTTATCGTATTAGGCCTACATTCTGTTGCATCTTTTATCCGAGTCGAAAGAAAAAATGGCGGCCATTTACAAATTCTAAGTTTCAGGGGCGGAGGGATTTGTTTCAAGAATTATTTCGGCAAGCCTCGCCCTTTCTAGCCCATATCAGCCTCGCCTGATAAAATTGATATCAAAAGACAGTAGCATGTTATTCTCTATTTATTATTATTATAGAATTCTAATTATTATTATAGAAACGGCAAAAGCCGTCCATATGGCAAATACACCGAAAATAACAGGGACGGCATAAGCCGTCCCTATGGCAGTTGAAGGGTTAAAGTCAAAGTCTTTTTAAGTCAGTCAGAGACTCTGTACTTGTGACACATGAATCTAAGGACCATTTTTATCATCGGTTTAAATTTTTATTTTCCAGAGAAGTGCATTAGGCAGTCATGTCTCATGTGTACTTATTGCATTCAGAAAATGATTCTAGTAGCCTGTAAAACAACATTATCAATTATCAGTAGTAGAAGAGAGATCTATGTATATAGTTTAGATATACTGAAGTCATGGGTTTGAGCCATCATGTGACAGAGATGCAATGTGCAGACGTACAACTACACTTCATCATAGGTCATCATATAATAAAACAGTGACTTAAAACCTTATATATAATATATATATTAACCTACAATAAACTGCTATACATATTTAATGTGTTAAATCAAGATACTTGTGATTTATTCACTCACCTTTGATAATCTGAAGTCCAGCAACAGATTTTCTCCCATTTCCAGTAGACAGGCCTTAAACACTAGAGGCATGCCTCTCCTGTCCTTCAAATTAACAGTTGTCTGAAATTATAACAGAAATCTAGTTTTAACATAATGCTAATATATGATGAAACTAATAGAATATAACTATGTTTGTTTGTTTGTTTTGTTCGATTCTAAAGCTCAGAAGTGAATACATTTTACCTTCTTAAGAAAGGCAAACATGAGTTTATTTAAATAATGATCTTAGCATAATGCTAGGGGCTTATTACCTGAAGAAAGTAGCACTGAATGTGAAATTATTTGTCATAAAGTAGTTAAATGTAAACAAAGTAGTATTTTGACTTAACATACAAAATACTAAATCACTAAACTGTACTTATTGCTGAATATCAAGAAAAACAAAATATGACTCCGTTTATTATCCAATGAGTCACTTTTTGGAACTATAATATAACAACGAAAAACAAAAGTTTATGAGAAATGAAAATGAAACCATTTTAGGGCAAAATGGGCCTTTAAGTCAAACTGACACTATAAAGGTCATGTGGCACAAGACCTAAGGTGCACTTCATACATGATTTCAGGCACCTGAGTAAAACCAATGACCTTCTGTAAGCTTGTTTTCCATGTAAACTAGTATTATATGAAGACTTCAGATGCCCCTCCAAATCTGAGCACATCATTATGCATGAGTAATGACTTGCATTCTAAGTTGAACTTCTAGACTTGGTCCCCCCCAAGTTAAGCTTTTAAACTCAGTCCCCCCCCCTTTTTTTCTATAAACTTTGAAGCATCTTACATGACATTAAAAATTCAACATTCCTGGTAGTATTTAAAACTATTGCTCAAGGTCCTGAGGTACAAAATCAATAGCCTTACCCTCACTCCAGAGAATTTTAATTTATTTATATGTTTATGAGAACAACCTTAATAACACTAATGCAAATACATTTTCTACTCTGCCTAGCAGAATGAATTGACACTACAGCCTCCATATTGTTGTTATAAGCTAACTCTTCAGATAGGAAATGGGTACTATTGTATTGGAAAATGGATTTATCTGCTCTTCTTTAAGTTTTTCTTTCTTTATCATGCCTTAAGCACTTAAATGAAATAATTTATTTATTATCTCTTTAAAAGAACATATATATAGAGAAAAATAGGAAAAAAACTGAGAAAATCTAAAAAGTATCATAAATAAAATGGGTAATCCCCTACCTGAAGAAAGAAAAAAGTTTTAAGAATAAAAGCCACAGACATCTGTACAAAAAAATACTCTAAATACTTTACTTGTAGAAAGAAGTTCAAAAATCACTGACAATCCATTAGCATTAATCAAGAATAAACATTTCTACAAAATAAAAACATACAATGCCTGGACTGCTCCTCCTGAATGCGTACCCTAGACTCTCAAATATACGATCCATCTCTGTTAACGTCTCATTTTTATCTGTCTTTACAAAGAACCGTGTCATACGTCTACCGAGCCTCTGCATAGGATTCTACAAGGAGGATTTACAATGTCAATTCAAGTTCAATAGTAACTGCATTGAGAATACAATAACTAACTTTATCACATACCCATGCCAATTTTGCAACTCCATAAAAGTCGTATTGCACAGCTGGGGATATGTTTAAACACAACATCTTTGGCCTTATACAAACATAAGTGTAAAGACGCGCAGAATGTTAGTGTTATATATAAAGGCGCGTCAATGGAAAAATGCTTCTTTTTTTACTTTTTAAAAAACAGACTTTATTTTTAGCATATGATAAACAGAATATAACATTTGTGTCGGCTCAATACTAAATTTATTTTTTAGAGTTGAATAATATTATATTTTGGCAAGCATAATATTATCATACCTGGCGAGCATATTATCTTATGGAACGAGTTCAATAAATTCAGTATTGAACTGACACTCATTCAATATCCTCTATATACTGAAATATACATGTTAGTAACTTTCTCATGAAGATTTATTGTGGGGTATGAAAGATTTTTGCCAATCCCCAAAGTATGCCTTACATTCCACTGTATAGTCAGTCTACCGATGGACAGTACGCCCCTAGACTGGACAGACAAGATCAAATCTATATAAACCCCTATCACCAAGATTTCAGTTGTAGACCTTCACACCAAAGACGACTTATAAACTCTTGAGCTAGACAATCTTTGTTCAGTAAGAACCTTCACCGAGTAGACTCTTTCTTTGTATTCTGGTATGAATATGTCTAAAACCTTAATCACTAAGGCATCAAAGTAAATGAATACAATAAACTTCCATTTTTGACACAAACACTATTCTTTGTAAAATACCCAAAACATTTTACTACACACCTAAAGTACTAACACAAAGAAGTAAAAAGATAATGTATTCCTTCTGTACAAAAAAAAGCTTGCCTTTTTTCTAAATCCTATTGTTAGAGGAATAGAACTGTAAACCTTAAGAACTGTAAAATTTGGCTGTTTGTTATTAAAATTATGCCTTTCATGTAAAAGACAACTGATTTTTTTTTTTACTTTCATACTGAAACATTTTTACAATATTTACCTGAGAGCAGCTGCCAGGTGTGCCCTGGACTTGACTAGACAGTAACATATGATCGGGGTGTAGTGGTTGAGAAAAGCTGATAACCGGTCCTAAATCAACCTCGTTAGATGACTGACCCTTCAATGGTACAGGCGGTAATTCCGGTTGTGAACTACATATTTGTAACATATCACTGAAATATTACAAAAAAAATTAACATAATGGTATACTTTACTAAATGACCCATAATCTTTACTTGTTAAAGTTACATTATGCTCATTTTTTCATTGTCGAATTGAGTTGAATTTGCAATAAATTTCAAAAGATTGACTATTATAATGATGATTCACCAATAACTGATAATGAAAAATGCTTATGGTACAATATAATTATGACCTTAATTATAAACAGACTGTCCTACCCTGTTTAAGAATTGAACTTTACAGATACATTCTGATCAATATTTATAGAAATTTCTGTGGTCACATGGATTATTGACTACTTTCATAGTAAAACTTTACATTAAACACAAGTATGGTTACATGTCAAGTTATTTTGCTTTTTACCTGTTCACTGACCATTTACCCTTATATGGTCATAATGTCACTTTAAAAAAAGACAATAACATGATTATAAAAATTCATAATTCAATAAAAGAAGCACTATTATATACATCAGAGGTATCAAATATAAAGCCAGTGGACCAAGTGATAAGAATTGATATATTCTTTTTAAATTTACAATTAATCTCTTTCAATGAGCATGTTCAAATAAAAACTGATTTTCAATTTTCAGTCAGCTATATTTTGATACTATTGAATTTGTCTTTTATTTGCTTTGTCACATACAGGATTACATTCATTGGCAAATTTATGTGGTAAGAGTCAGTATCCATGCCAGGATATTACAACAGATTTTAAAGGGACTCCACTGAGGTTTTTTGATGTGATTGGATTGGAAATATTTGTTCAAGATATTATATTTCATTTGATGTAGGCCTAGACCTCTTACTTGTGTGAAAAATTTCAGATCTTTCAATTACTCATTTTTTCCACAATAATTATTCAAATTGTGAAAAATGACCAAATATTAAAAAGTGTTACAATGCTTTTCACTAAAATCGGACTAAAAATAGCATAGCTATACATGTAGTTTTAAATTTTGTTTTATTTTTTAGTTTATTTATTAATTATCTTATATCTTTTTTGTTATAAGTGACCCAGCTGATCTTTTGTAAGAAATTCAAAAGTTATGTTTTTAGGCTTTGGGACCTCAGTGGAGCTCCTTTAAACTTCACACCTTGTGCTATAGAGTCAGACTTGTTTCCAAATAATAAATGCAATGACAAAATTACGAGAGAGAACATTTACATGTTATTCATCAAGAAAATTTAAAACTATTAGACTTAGTATTTTTTCTTTAAAGAACATGCAATAAGTTCGAAAATCCTATCTTTTTAGCAAGTTATTTTTTTCATCATGAAATATAATGAGTAACAATAATCCATAATTCTTTTTTTTTGCAGATATCTTATGCAATGTAGTTGTAATTTATGAGTACCAGACTCCAAAAACAAACACACAATTTTTGGCACAACTTGTAAAGAATAAAATAGAACTTTTATTTCTGTATATTGGTGACATAATGGCTGTGATTGAACTAACCTGTCTGATTTGAGTTTTGTAGGTGACACGTTGATACCTGAGCAAATGCGTTTAAATGGTCCAGTACCACAAGGTGAATCACTGGGTGAACTTGAGCAGTTATTCATAGAACCTGTTATTTAGTATGCATGTATATCATCAGTTTCACATACATGTATATAATTTGAAAATGAAAACAATTACATGCAAAGGATTACAAGATTTAGAGCATGGATCTATGTTTATTTGCCTATTCTGAAAATTTTCTGTTTGTAATTCTAACCTTATACTTTTTTGATTGGGTTTATAAATCATACCAACACTGTTAAAGTCATATGGTGATTTGTCAGTTTTTTTGTGGAAATGGAAAAAGTTGTGCGCCCTCTATGCATTACTTCAAACACTACTATCCAAACTAGTTAATACATCCTTACATGCTTTTTAAACTTTTAAACTTCAAAATGGTTTGATTAATACTTGCTATCCTGTGCTTATTTAGGAAGTTGTAATTGTTAAAGTTTAGTTGTACCCTAAGATTAGTTTGGGATAACCAAAAATATAATTATTTCCAGAGTAAGTCTATTTAGCAGACATTATTATTCTTATAAACTATGAAGAATATGAACCATTTTATGGTACAAGTTTATTAATATATTAGTGCCTACCTTGGGGTGTGAACGAGTGATTAACACATCAGACTAATAATCTAAGGACTGCAGGCTATGTGGGTTCAAACAGTCGGGGACAAGTTGTTGTTTCCTTGAGCAAAGAAACTTTACACACATTGCTCAGTACTGGTTGGCTCAAGGAACAGATCTGCAAGTGTGTCTATAAGCTTATAGCTTCCTAAATTAATTTTGTATAAACTAATACCTACCTTTGTTTTTATTGAAGTTTTTGTTGTACCAAGGGTGATTCTTAATCTCATCAATAGTTCGTCTTTTCTTCACATTTTCCACAAAAACTTTTCGTAATAATGCTGCAAAGATAGGGCCAAACTGACTTTTCAAAAACATAACATGATGGTATAAAAGATAATATATTTACCTGATAAGTGCTGGAACCAAAATGGATTAAACTTTGTCATTAGTACTGTGCAAAGCAAGCCTTCACTGCACTGTTTTTTATTTTTATTTTCACGTTGAAATACCTCAATATTCAAATGAACTCTTCCAAAATCAATGCTGGGCAAATCCATAACATAATCTCAGCAGCGTTACAATCGATGTACACTTGTTTTTCTTCATATTCAAAAAGTAGATCTATATGTCACAATAATAACATGTATTATACGAGTTATCTGTACATTATATGAGAAAATCCTGTTTTGGAAATCATTGAATTACATGTACGTATATACAATTTTTCTTCTTAAGTTGTACATCATAGTACTACTGTTTAACTGCCTCCGTGGTCGAGAGGTTAGAGTCGATGACTTCTAATCCAGTTACCTCTCTGGCGTGAGTTCGATCCCCGGGAGATGCTTTTGTAGTTTAGCGTGGAGGAAGGTAGTCTAGTACTGGTGTTACTCTCCAGGAACAATGGTTAGGAAACTACCTGCCTATATGACTGAAATACTGTTGGAAAAAGGCGTAAAATGAAACAAACAAACAAGGTAAGATGGAAATGTTGAAGCTTTACTGCTGTAGGATTCTATATATGAAAACATTATGGAAACTTACAAAGAGCTAGGGTATTGATTTTTTTCCAGGGACTCAATGTAATCTTACAATCTTTCCAGTTACAATACTCCTCACAACCGTATGTTGGCTCATCCCACGGTAGTTCTGTAAAATATGAAGGTACAAGAAGTTGTTCTAAAACAGTGATTTTCCTGCTTATATAACAGACTCCGATAAAGGGCCTCTTCCCAATTGTAATTTTCTTTGAAATCATGCAGTTTTCCAAAAGATCTGAACTTAAACCTGCTTTTTTACTTCCCAAATTAGCAATCTTAGCGATAATTTTCCCCAAAATCAAGTGGCTAAGGCCTCAAGAAAAATCACTTTAAACACACTCTATGGGTGAAAGTTACATATCTTAACAATTCCTGAAAACTGATAAATACAGGATTGTGAGGTTTTCAAGTCAGCCTATGTTAAAGTTGTCTGCAGCTGAACCGATGGGAGTAAAAATAATATTCAAGGGACTCCACTGAGGTTTTTTACCATGACTATGATGACTGGACTGGAAATATTTTTTTGAGATTTGTGTACCGTTTGATGTACCACGTAAGCTTGGGCTAATAACTTGTGTGCAAATGTTTAGATCATTCCCTCACACTGTTTTAAGGATAATTATTTTTATTGTGCAAAATGACCCAAATGCAATGCTTTTCACTCAAATCAGGCTAAGAACTACCCCAAAAATGATATACAATTTGATTTTGAGTATATGTATTTATTATTTTGTGCAGATTTATTCCATTTAATTGCTTTACCTGATCTAAGTAAGGCCATCCTTAAAAAAATGTTTGTTTGCAGTAACCCGACCCAGAATTTTCAAGGTGGGTAGGTAGGTCGATTTTTTTTTTTTTTTTTTATTGAGCTGTAATCCCAAATAAACATGGAATTTCAAAATGTTGGACAATATATGCTTTGATAATCTGGTAACAATTAATGAATTGATAACTGAATTCTAATTTAATAAGAACTACATTTTGTTTCTTCTATTAACCTTTAAAAGAACAAAAACAAAGCACAAGGCATAATTTTCTGATTCCAAAAAAAAAAAATTATTCAGACCATGAAAAAAAAAAATTTGAGTAGGGGCAAATTTTGTGAGTCGGTCGCGTTACTGCAAACAAACATTTTTTAAGGATGGCCTAATAATTTCAAATGATAAGTTTTTAGGCTTTTTGACCTTTAAAATACATCAAATATCTATGTGAAAGAAAATTTTAAAAAACAATTAATTACGGTTATCATCTACATAATAATGATATTCACCTCCTGCCAGAAGAGCAACTAGAATGATACCACATGACCAAATATCTGCAGGTTCAGCAGGGTACGGTTTACGACTTATCACTTCCGGTGCAACATATGGCACGGTGCCACAACACTTCTCCATCAACCTCTCACGACCTTGATACCGGAACACTGTGGCCAGACCAAAGTCTGATATCTTGAGGTTGTCTATTAACAAAAATATTTAAAAAAATTCAGACAATTTAATCTTTTTGAAATATATTTTAATTTCAGCGTGCATTGTCATGCACCATCTATACCAGTTAAGATGTCATGTAATAAAATAACACTTGCTGAATGCCTGAGTAAACATTTACAAACATCTTTATCCCAAAGTTGACATTCAGGCTTCATTCTTCCCCCTAAATTGTGAAAGGGTCCAGGCCATTTTGATGTGTAAAAGAAAAGGCACAATTTTTCTTGAAATTGTTAAGATATAGAGTAATTTCCTTAAAATTGTAAAAGAAGTGCAATATTGATACAATTTATGGAAGTGGATTAACAACCTACATTTCACGTTATTTGAAAGAAAACATTTACTTTTTTTGTGATATCAACATGACCTGTTTGAAAAAATGTGATTTCATGAAGTTGTATATAATTTGGAATATTTTGGGGTATATTTTTGGTGACACTACTAAATATACTTGACACAATTTTTTTTACATTCAATCAACATATTCAATATTCAAAAATAACCAGGATATCAAATACTTACCAAAATCATCTAGCAGTAAATTTTCTGGCTTCAAATCTCTATGTGTAACACCCCTTGAATGTAAATACTCCTACAAGAAAATAAAGTCTAAATATTTAGTAAGTACTATTTCTAACAATGTGACTGGAGAATTTCATAAAAACCAATTATCAGTATCTTAAGATAAAATAAATTGATTTTCTTTGTTACAGTAAATTTGTGGCAAATTTGGTATTTTTTCTGCAGGGTTTTAAATACTTACTACTCCACTAATAAGCTGTTTAAAAAATCTGCTGGCATCGGCTTCTGGCATACCTACATCTGGTTCTGAAAGAGACAACCATAAATGGCTTTAAAAAACATAAAAATGCACTTACAATGCAGATTATAGTATTGATATATAGAAAAAACAAACAAAAAAACTCCAAATTACCTTCAACCAATTTTGATTTTAGCTGAAACCAACAAGCTATAAAACGATCAAAAGCAATATCACTGAATAATTATTTGAAGATGCATAATATTTATATTAGTAAATGAATTTGTATCATATTAAATTTGTTGCAAAAATATAAATAAAAAAAAAATACAAGAAAACAATAAATCTATTATCACTTGCACAAAATAACATGTTCTGGGCCCACTCAAAAGGTTTCTACTATGTTATAGTTAGACAATAGATTACTCAGATCAGAAACTTTATTTACCTATTCTATCAAACAGTTCACCACCAATAGCATACTCTAGGAAGATGTACTGTATGTTGTCATCCTTGCGGAAACCATAGAATTTGATAATATTCTTGTGGTTTAACATTTTGTGTACACATACCTACACAGTGATGAAATTAATTACTTTAGTAAACATTCATAAACAGTAATATAAGAATACAATTTTAGTAATTATTGAAAATATAACTATAAGTAGATATAGACAGCTATACTGAATAAATGTACAAGTGAACTTAATATTGTGAAGACAGATATTATGTACACAATTCAGGACAGTGATCAATTAAGCTAACAGTGGAATATCAGATGTATACATTAAACAGTGATATCAAATAATGTGTGAACTCATTCCTAGACAGAAACACCTAACATATTCTCCACCAATTTTAAGACAGCAATATAAAACAAGCAAATGCACATTTTTGGTGATATCAAAGAGCTTGTTTTACACATAACTACATGTATACAGTCAGAGTGATGCAAATAAATTTTGCAATTTTCCTATCTAATGACATCAAACTTGCAAAACACATACCAATGCACTGATATAAATCAATTTATTCATATAAATTCTAAGACAATGATATCATTTTCCCTTGTAAATATTAAGATGACATTGTTTAAAATGACATTGTTTAACAAGAGCCCGGTTTGAGCCGGGTGATGCTCCCCGAATAGGTTTTGGACACAGGAAAGTACACCTCTTGTAGTCTCAGAGTTATGTCCGTGGAAAAAGTTCAAAGTGCAATAATTCCAAAATTAGGCAAGGCTGTTACAGTTTTTTGCACTGCACTTCTAATCAATGTGATCTATCAACTTACAAGTTTCTTGATGATATCTCTTATGATTTCCAAGTTATGTCCTGGACAATTCAAAAAGTAAAAATAAACAAAGGGCAATAACTCCAGAATTAGGCAAGGTAGAGTTATGATTCTTGTGCACTGCACATCTACCCATTGAGATTTATCTACCTACAAAGTTTCATGTTGATATCTCTTATAGTTTTACAGCTATGTCCTGGACAAGATTTTTCTAAAAGGGGAGATTATTCAAAAATAAAGCTTAACAGAGTTATGGTTCTTCTTTAGCACTGCACATCTATCCATTGAGATCTATTCACCTACAAAGTTTCATGTTGATATCTCTTATAGTTTTAGAGTTATGCCCCGGACAAGATTTTTCTACAAGGGGAGATAATTCAAAAACCGGGCAAAATAGAGTTATGGTTCTTTGACACTGCACTCCCCCTCGATGCCCTCTACCACTGTATGAAGTTTCAACAAATTATCTCCAAGGGTTTTCAAGTTATGTTCCGGACAAAGTTCAAAGTATTAAAATAAACAAAGGGCAATAACTCCAAAATTAGGATAAAAAGAGTTATGGTTCTTATGCACTGCACATCTACGCATTGAGATCTATTCACCTACAAAGTTTCATGTTGATATCTCTTATAGTTTTAGAGTTATGCCCCGGACAAGATTTTTCTATAAGGGGAGATAATTCAAAAACTGGGCAGAATAGAGTTATGGTTCTTTGACACTGCATTCCCCCTCGATGCCCTCTACCACTGTATGAAGTTTCAACAAATTATCTCCAAGGGTTTTCAAGTTATGTTCCGGACAAAGTTCAAAGTATTGAAATTAACAAAGGGCAATAACTCCAAAATTAGGACAAAAAGAGTTATTGTTCTTATGCACTGCACATCTACCCATTGAGATCTATTCACCTACAAAGTTTCATGTTGATATCTCTTATAGTTTTAGAGTTTTGCCCCGGACAAGATTTTTCTATAAGGGGAGATAATTCAAAAACCGGGCAAAATAGAGTTATGGTTCTTTGACACTGCACTCCCCCTCGATGCCCTCTACCACTGTATGAAGTTTCAACAAATTATCTCCAAGGGTTTTCAAGTTATGCTCCGGACAAGACAACGGACGGACAGACGGACGGACGGACGGACGGACAAGGCGCCGACTATATGCTCCCCCGAAATTTTTCGGGGAGCATAAAAACAGTGAATATTAAATTTACAGTCTCAAAAACAAAGTATATTATACATTTACACAACTTGTGGACACATTTCTTGACAGTAATAACAAACAACTTGCATACGCATAAATAGGCAGCAAAATCAAACAACTTGTGTACATACACATGGACAGTGATAATCTAACAACTTGTGTACATATACCTAAATAGTAAAATCAAACACCTTGTGTGAATGTACCTGGACAGTGAAAGTTATATCAAACAGCTGGTTTACATCAGTCCTTTTCCTAGCTCTTTTAGGAAAAAGTAATTAGCCCAGTTTGGGAAGTTTAGCATCATCAACTTGCTTAATTGGGAAAAATATTTGGTATCATTTGAAATCTCCTTTTAGACTCTTTTGGCTCAGTATTTGAATAGTGTGACAATGTTTAATCTAACCCACACAAGTATCACACATACCATAAACAATAATATTTGAAGATTAAATACGAGAAAGCATATGTTTGTTAGATATCGAAATGAAGATCAGCAAATATGTTAGTTTGGATATTGGGAATTTCAGTTTGATTGAGATTTTTTTTAAAGATTGGGAAAAAATAAACATAATTGCAATTGTGAATGGGTCTGATATTCTGACCCAGGGTGACACTGGCAAAAAGGCTGTACATACATCTAAGTAGGGATATCAAACAACCCTTACCTCTTTTTTAACATTCTCCTCAGCCTGAGGTATGCGCTTCAAATTTATTATCTTAACAGCAATAGCTTCATCAGTTGTACTGCTAACTGCCAACTTTACTCTAATAGAAGAAATACAATAATTGATAAGACAGTGTTTTTAAATACAAATTATTGTATAAGGCAGTGTTTTGATAAAAATTATTGTATAAGGTCATCTTTTCTAGCTATTAAAAATTTAGATTCTGAATCTCTGTAGAGATTATTTACTTTCACATGCAGTATTCATGCAAATAAAACTGTTAAAGGTATTCATTTATAATTATTCTAAAATTTAATTATTTTGATGTTCTTTCTGCTTTATCAACGGGAAAGGTAAAAAATATGAATTTTGGTTGAATTACACGCTAAATACAAACTTCCAAAGTTCAACGGTTTATTAAACTTCTTCTCAATTCATGTAAAATGTAATTGCTTTACAAAACTTTAATCTTTAAAAGATTGGTTTCATTCGATATTCAGTTATCTGATAATTTGTATTAAAAACACTGCCTTATACAATAATTTGTATTAAGAACATCGCCTTATATAATAATTTGTATTAAAAACACTGCCTTATACAATAATTTGTATTAAGAACATCGCCTTATATAATAATTTGTATTAAAAACACTGCCTTATACAATAATTTGTATTAAGAACATCGCCTTATGTAATAATTTGTATTAAAAACACTGCCTTATACAATAATTTGTATTAAGAACATCGCCTTATTTAATAATTTGTATAACATTCTGATACAGTATCAGACAGGAGTGAAAAACAAGACTGACAACCACTGATAAACCCTTAGCCTGCTTGTGACAAACCGATTCTATCCATGCCACCAGTGTAGACCAAGATCAGTCAGAACATAACTGCCATCTGACCAAAGTCTGCGCTGTTTGCTATTCAGTCAATAAATATTTAGAAAATTTCCCTTAAAAAGTTAAATGGTTTTGTCCACAGTGAAAAATGGACAAGTCCATTTAAAATATTTAGTGTTTAAGTGTTAACACAACTTACTCTCCATATGCACCCTCACCGAGGGTCTGTACAAAGTCCCAGCCTTCTACAAATGCTGTTACACCTGTCATTAGTCTGTTGTAGAGCAGCTGTCCAACTAGATACACATTAATATACTGTTGTCAATCACTCCATTGAGGTAAAGCAATCCATAGAACAAACCTGAAAAATGTTCGTCATTTATATTTCTTGAAAGGCCAACAAGATAATTCTTTTAAACTTGTTCCATTATTAAACATGACACACAAATACACATTGAAATAAAAATATCTTGATTTAGAAATTTAGATTTGTCAGACTTTAAAATTTCTTTTTACCGATTTTACTGACACATCATTAGTCCATAAAAATTATGTATAATGCAACGTTTAAAATAAAAGTAAATTGTTTTTAATTGCTCCAAATAAGTGTAAGTGTGCCAATATGTCACTGATGTTAATATTTTTTTCACAAACTTGGAGAATTCTTTAATAATGAACAATTTTTTTCAATGTAATATATGAAAACACAATAAAATTATTATACTATCACATACTGGCGCAATAACTGAGAACATTAAAAAGCCACTGAAAGTTTGTTTTAGTCCAAACATTGAATTTATATAACACATGTTAAATGGAATTAAAAATCATGTGTTATGAAATCTAATAAAAGAAAATATTTCTATAAGAACTGAAAGTTATTAGGATACCTTTGTTTCAATGTTTCTACTATGTAATTTTAGATGGAAGATTAATATCTTCATTATCTTCTAAGAAATTTTAGCCCAATACAACCATTGACAGTTTCTATATATAAACTGCATATATAACTGAGGTATATGGAGTGTAAAACACGAGTTTTTCTCTTATCTTTGAGTAAAATCGCTATTTCTAATTGCTAAAACAATACAAATTTTGCCATTTTTAAAGCGTTAGTTTCTTGCGATTAATAGTCCAATTTTATTTTTCATTACACCAATGAAAAGCTTCATCTCAGTATATAAATCAACATCCTTTTAGACACCAAAGCTTTTTTAAATTAATTGTTAAACCTACCACATGTCAGGCAATTTAACATACCATTAATACAGAGAGATACTCAGCCGGTAATCTTTACTAACAAAATTACTGATAAGAAAAGCATATCATTTGCTACTTCGGAAACTGTAAATTGGTGTATTGGGCAATGTGTCCAGCCTCATAATCAGATACCCATGGCCGAACCATTGACATTCATCAGCCGTGGGATTTTTCACCAATATCCAGTGGCTCAGAGATGTATCAAAGACAAATTTTTCATTGGTTGCCTCCTATTTCATGAGGAGATTACAATGTAAAACTTGTTCTATACATCGAGTGATGAAACGTTAATTCTAGAAAAAACATTACTATTGTGCTCTCTGCTTGTTGAATAATTTAGATTGGGAATAGTTTTGCCTTTTAAATTGGCAAGACACATGAAACAGGTTTACACCGTAGGCGCTTTCTGATGTTTGTTTACCTTGCTGTCGAAGAATATAAATTTTGCTAAACACGATTTCATGGGTCGATGTTTTACCAACCTGTTGCTGTATATCAACGTAATTTGATTCATTATACACACGGTTGATTACATGTTATGTTACATGTTAATCAGCCGTGGATATCAGACCATGGTCCAGCCTTTTAAAAAATAAACTTAAAAGACAGTTGCTGTGCTTTTTACACATATAGGGAAGGGATCTTTTAACTAAAAAGTTCAAATTTTTTTAAAAAGGTGCGTTATATACGTTAATGATTTTTTAAAAAGAACAATCAAAATATGTTTTTAATATCTTAGTATCTGAAGCGCATCGTCATTTATTTGGGGCGAAACTTTATGGTGCGAATAATTTCGTAACAGGCGCGAATAATTATGTCGATACCTCTTCATATTTTTTTTTCAATGAATAGATTCTATTTGATAATTTAAAGCTTCTATAAACTTACAATATTTTCAATTGATCTGAAAATTATATATCAAGTTCTATATTACATTAAAGAAAAACTGCCAGTTTGTGTGATTTGATGTTTTGTATTTAGCGGGACGGTATACTTTGCAGACGACTTTGCAGACAAGTTAAACATAGAGGGATTTTGCAGACAAGTTAAATAAAGAAGGAATTTAGATTTTGCAGACAATATAGATTATATAGGGGGTGTTTAATCCCTTGTCAAAAGGTGTGAATGGGCAATTATATTGATTTAATACCATCTAGAAAGATCTATAATTATTTGCAAAACTTTATTTATTATTTGAAAAATAGTTTTAATGGTGATTTTTTTAAGAATAATTTATGCTTTTATAAAAAAATATAAGAATATAATTTAAAAAAAAGCACTAAGTAATTGCATGAGACAGAATATAATTATTATAACAAACAAACAATATTAAATAACTTTTTTAAGTTAATACATAAAGTATAGACAGAATAGAGGTTGAATTTTGCAGACAAGTTAAACTAAGAAGGATTTTGCAGACAAGTTAAAATAAGAAGGATTTTGCAGACAAGTTAGATATAGAACAGAATATAAAATGTAAGGGGAATGTTAGAAAAATCAGTTTTTCGCAGCCAGAAATAATGTTGAATTTTGCAGACAAGTTAAAATAAGAAGGACTTTGCAGACAAGTTAGATATAGAACAGAATATAAAATGAAAGGGAATTATTTGAAAAATCAGTATTTCGCAGACAGAAATAATGTTGAATTTTGCAGACAAGTTAAAATAAGAAGGATTTTGCAGACAAGTTAGATATAGAACAGAATATAAAATGATAGGGGGGGGGATATGAGAAAAATCTGTATTTTGCAGAAAGAATTTATGTTGAATTTTGCAGACAAGTTAAAATAAGAAGGCTTTTGCAGACAAGTTAGATATAGAACAGAATATAAAATGAAAGGGGAAACATAAAGAAAATCAGTATTTCGTAGACAGAAATATTCTTGAATTTGACAGACAAGTTAAAGTAAGAAGGCTTTTGCAGACAAATTAGATATAGAACAAAATATAAAATGAAAGGTGGACATAAGGAAAATCTGTATTTCGAAGACAGAATTAATGTTGAATTTTGCAGACAAATTAGAATAAGAAGGATTATGCAGACAAGTTAGATATAGAACAGAATAAAAAATAATAGGGGAATATTAGAAAAATCTGTATTTTGCAGACAGATTATTAATGTAAATTTTGTAGACAAGTTAAAATAAGAAGGATTGTGCAGACAAGTTAGATATAGAACAGAATATAAAATGATGGGGGAATATTAGAAAAATCTGTATTTCGCAGACAGAATTAATGTTGAATTTTGCAGACAAGTTAAAATAAGAAGGATTTTGCAGACAAGTTAGATATAGAACAGAATATAAAATGAAAGGGGAAAATAAGAAAAATCAGTATTTCGCAGACAGAAATAATGTTGAATTTTGCAGACAAGTTAAAATAAGAAGGATTTTGCAGACAAGTTAGATTTAGAACAAAATATAAAATGAAAGGGAATTATTTGAAAAATCAGTATTTCGCAGACAGAAATAATGTTGAATTTTGCAGACAAGTTAAAATAAGAAGGATTTTGCAGACAAGTTAGATATAGAACAGAATATAAAATGAAAGGGAAATATTTGAAAAATCAGTATTTCGCAGACAGAAATAATGTTGAATTTTGCAGACAAGTTAAAATAAGAAGGATTTTGCAGACAAGTTAGATTTAGAACAAAATATAAAATGAAAGGGAATTATTTGAAAAATCAGTATTTCGCAGACAGAAATAATGTTGAATGTTGCAGACAAGTAAGAATAAGAAGGAATTTGCAGACAATTTAGATATAAAACAGAATATTAAATGATGGGGGAATATTAGAAAAATCAGTATTTTGCAGACAGAAATAATGTTGAATGTTGCAGACAAGTTAAAATAAGAAGGATTTTGCAGACAAGTTAGATTTAGAACAAAATATAAAATGATGGGGGAATATTAGAAAAATCTGTATTTTGCAGACAGAATTAATGTTGAATTTTGTAGACAAGTTAAAATAAGAAGGAATTTGCAGATAATTTAGATATAAAACAGAAAAATCTGTATTTTGCAGACAGAATTAATGTTGAATTTATTATTATTCAATAATTATTTTCTTTACTTTAAATTAATTGTTGGTTCTGTATATCTACTATTAATATTCTTTATCCATTTATAGCCTTTTCAGTTCTTTGTATGACCTTTTGTCCTGTGTATTGTTAATGACATTCAATGATTAAAAGGTGTGAACCAATTAGTAATAAATTAGCAATAAATGATCTGTACCAGTGTTTATTGTTATTTCAAAGTGTCAATACATGTACATGTTGTATATTCAATTTGAAAAACTATTGCTAATAAATAAAGTTAAGATTGAAAAAAAAAGCTTTGAAAAAATTAAAGTAAAGAAAATAATTTTATTGATTAATAATAAATTCAACATTTTTTTTCTGTCTGCAAAATACAGATTTTTCTAATACCCCCATCATTTTATATTCTGTTCTATATCTAACTTGTGTGCAAAATCCTTCTTATTTTAACTTGTCTGCAAAATTCAACCTTAATTCTGTCTGCAAAATACAGATTTTACCTTATAATTCCCTATCACTTCATATTTTTGTTCTATATCTAACTTGTCTGCATAATCCTTCTTATTTTAACTTGTCTGCAAAATTCAACCTGAATTCTGTCTGCAAAATACAGATTTTACATTATAATCCCCTATCATTTTATATTTTGTTCTATATCTAACTTGTCTGCAAAATTCAACATTAATTGTGTCTGCAAAATACAGATTTTACCTTATAATCCCCTATCATTTTATATTTTGTTCAGTATATCTAACTTGTCTGCAAAATTCAACATTAATTGTGTCTGCAAAATACAGATTTTTCCAATAGTCACCTCAAATTTCATATTTTGTTCTTTATTTAACTTGTCTGCAAAATCCTTCTTATTTTAACTTGTCTGCAAAATTCAACCTTAATTCTGTCTGCAAAATACAGATTTTACCTTATAATCCCCTATCATTTTATATTTAGTTCTATATCAAACTTGTCTGCAAAATTCAACATTAATTGTGTCTGCAAAATACAGATTTTTCCAATAGTCACCTCAAATTTCATATTTTGTTCTATATCTAACTTGTCTGCAAAATCCTTCTTATTTTAACTTGTCTGCAAAAATCAACCTTAATTCTGTCTGCAAAATACAGATTTTACCTTATAATCCCCTATCATTTTATATTTTGTTCTATATCAAACTTGTCTGCAAAATCCTTCTTATTTTAACTTGTCTGCAAAATTCAACCTTTAAATTTTTAATTCTGTCTGCAAAATACAGCTTTTACCTTATAATCCTCTATCATTTTATATTTTGTTCTATATCTAACTTGTCTGCAAAATTCAAAATTAATTGTGTCTGCAAAATACAGATTTTTCCAATAGTCACCTCAAATTTCATATTTTGTTCTATATCTAACTTGTCTGCAAAATCCTTCTTATTTTAACTTGTCTGCAAAAATCAACCTTAATTCTGTCTGCAAAATACAGATTTTACCTTATAATCCCCTATCATTTTATATTTTGTTCTATATCAAACTTGTCTGCAAAATCCTTCTTATTTTAACTTGTCTGCAAAATTCAACCTTAATTCTGTCTGCAAAATACAGATTTTACCTTATAATCCTCTATCATTTTATATTTTGTTCTATATCTAACTTGTCTGCAAAATTCAACATTAATTGTGTCTGCAAAATACAGATTTTACCTTATAATCCCCTATCATTTCATATTTTGTTCTATATCTAACTTGTCTGCAAAATCCTTCTTATTTTAACTTGTCTGCAAAAATCAACCTTAATTCTGTCTGCAAAATACAGATTTTACCTTATAATCCCCTATCATTTTATATTTTGTTCTATATCTAACTTGTCTGCAAAATTCAACATTAATTGTGTCTGCAAAATACAGATTTTTCCAATAGTCACCTCAAATTTCATATTTTGTTCTATATCTAACTTGTCTGCAAAATCCTTCTTATTTTAACTTGTCTGCAAAATTTAACATTAAATTCTGTCTGCAAAATACAGATTTTACCTTATAATCCCCTATCATTTCATATTTTGTTCTATATCTAACTTGTCTGCAAAATTCAACATTAATTGTGTCTGCAAAATACAGATTTTACCTTATAATCCCCTATCATTTCATATTTTGTTCTATATCTAACTTGTCTGCAAAATCCTTCTTATTTTAACTTGTCTGCAAAATTCAACATTAATTTGTCTGCACAAGACAGATTTTTCCAATAGTCACCTCAAATTTATATTGTTTGTTTGTTATAATCATTATATACTGTCTCATGCAATTATTATTTTTTTATTTATATTTTTTTATGAAAGCATAAATTAAAAAAAAAAAACATCAAATTAAAACTATATTTTTTTTAATTAAATAAAGTTTTGCAAATTAATTATACTTTCTAAATGGCATTACTTCAATGTAATTGCCCATTCACACCTTTTGACCAGTTGACAAGGGATTAAACATCCCCTATATAATCTATATTGTCTGCAAAGTCTAAAATCCTTCTTTATTTAACTTGTCTGCAAAATCCCTCTATGTTTAACTTGTCTGCAAAGTCGTCTGCAAAGTATACCATCCCGTATTTAGCGCTTTCCTTCTTATTGAAGATTCGCCCGGTCAAGGGAGACTATTCTTGAGTAGACGTGTACTTCCGGTTTGAAATCAAAACTTCAAGAAATGGGGAAGGTAATTAATAATTCCGTTATTTCTTCAAACCCTGTCACTTGCATCTCACTTTCACTGTATTAAAATCATGATGTTTTTTTGCACAACAAAAATTTGTCCGTAAATTGGTGGTGTCAATTCCTTTTCCTCTGGAAAAATATTTCCATATGTAGCATATCATGCATATTCTGACAATCTGAGCTGCTGGTGTATAGATATATAATATAAAATTAAGATTTATTCCGTTTTCTTTTGTGTATTATATACAAGTTTTGCCTCTGAAATATACATTAGGGTCTAATCCAGGAGATTGTTTTTCACAAATCATGCAAAAACATTGTCTGGGGTGTCAACTGTCGTGCGAATTTTCAAACATTGATCACTTAGTTCTGGCTTCCATAACTTATGTTATAAAACAAAATATATCGCTTTTATTTTGACGTTGTGCGAACAGGTCTAGCAGTACTATAAAACCTTTTCATTGAAGTCTCTTTAGCTATTGATTACTATGCTTATTTTATGGTTTATAATTATATCTTTCTATACTGACTGATTTCTTGGTATTAATCAGAGCAACAGATAAGCTTTAAAAGTGAATTGGGTATTACTCCATCATTTCCTTTGGAATTTGGTATTGGCTCCATTTAATTGGGTATTCCAAAACTCGATACCCTATGATTTCAAGATCAATTGGGTATTCAATTATGAAAATATGAATTTAATGGTTTCAATATCAATAAAATTTAAAATGTTTTAAAAAGAAAATAGGATTAACAATTTACTAGAACTTTTCACAACTGTTTTATTTTTTATATAAAATGCTCATGTTATATTTCATAATATTTTTAACAAGTTCATTTTCTGACTGATTTTTGATTATTTACGATTGTTTTGTTTCAAATCATTTCCCTTTTGTACGACGCCATATTGCTTTCAAAGCGTCCATTGATACAAGTGGGACCTACTTATTAGACGGTCTCCTCAAAATCAACAGTCTCTGCCGGTCTGTAAAGACCCTCGACCTGAGACAAATCGACAGTGTCGTGCTTTATTGATAATTATGACTTAGTCGGTCTTTGGAGACTGGGGACCGTCGAAGACCGGAGACTGTTGATTAGTTAGCATTGATTCGGGAATATTCGGATAGCATGCATATCGATATAATTTGTCCAAAACTACAAGCGTACGACAGATTAATTTTGCGGTGATGAAAATGACAATACGCACGGGTTTTTAAGACAATTGCGTATTCTATTTTTTTTAATGGGTTTTGATACGCATTCTTAAAAAATCAATTGCGTATTTTTTAAAATTAATTGCGTAAATACGCAAATACGCAAATACGCACCTTATCTGTTGCTCTGTATTAATTATTATCAGTATAGTTTTATTACTACATGTT
>NW_026866888.1:0-24700 GCF_026571515.1 Ruditapes philippinarum | reverse complement strand
AAACTTATTATTCAGGGGATATGCATCTTACATGACCTAAAACCATCATTTAAGCATTATAAAATTTATGTTTGCCCTTTCTGATCACTGAAAAATTTATTCGTTCCTAAGGCATAAATTGCCTTTAAGTATATGTCAATATTTTGCGCTGGAATGTAAATTTACATAAAATTGACTTTGAAAATGTAATCATCTTCATTCATTTTAAAGAGACGTAATTAAAGTGAAAAATGGTTGCAAATGTGCACAACATATCTAAAAAAAACACATCATTGCAATAAAAGAAAAAGTGAGTAACTGAACAGTAACAAAATCATCAAACTGGGTATAGTTTCGGACGGATTCAAACTCATTCAAAGCATTTGAAATTAGCTACCTTTATCACACAATTAATTGTATTTAACTGATAGGTTGTATTTTAACATGAAACGCGTTTAAAATTCAAATATATGTTACTCGACTTCAAACTACTGGAAAAAACGAATCCGCAATGGAATCAGACAAATGCTGTTTTAACGGTTGGCTCCATAAAATAGGATCTTTTGTATACGAAAATGTATACACTTTACACACAAAAATAGAAAAACTTCCGTCCAAAAAAGGCATTCATGACATTCGGAAATCTCCAGAACATTTTACATGGGTTAGGGCTTTGGGCCTTATATTGCTTTTGTGTAAAAGTTTCTTATTTCTTAGCAAATGACTTCTGCAAAATTGAATATTTGGATCTATCTTTTAATTGTTGCGATATAGTTATTGTAAATTATTTACAATTGTATCACAGTAAGAAGCTAACGAATCTGGTAAACATACATTCCTGAATTCCTAAAGTTACTTAATATGGTTCTCGGTCATTTACTGGGATTAGGAATGAAACTTTTGATACAAACTAGGAATATTTGCAATCTTAGTCCTCGCTTTGGAATGCTTTTGGGGCCCTTTAGGTGAAGGTCACTACTAGTTAATAACACAAACTGGTTTCCGGTTCATAACAGGAGCTATGAACACACGCAGTACATAGCAAGCTGACACAAACACCTGAATTTGGAACAATTTTGATCCCCTGAGGTCAAAGTCCATGTCCATTTTGATATTCTTAACAAATATATATGTACTGCGTTTCCTTACTAACACATACCATACAAAAATCATATTATCTGTGACTTTTTATAATGGTTTCCTATTCTTGCTACACATTCAAGGTTTAGAGAATAGGACATTTTGACAATTCGTACGTATTGATGGATTTAGTTCATACTTGGACCGACCAAAACATAATATTATGCAATTCCTATATACCATTGACCCGTTTTGGATTTTCACCTAATAGTACATTTCGGTAATATGTTAAAGAAATAAGAATATTGTCCCCGCTTCAGTGCCTATTGTTTATAACATGGTTTGGTGGCAGTGACATAGTTCTTGTTTCATTTTTTTTTTCAGTTTTAAAGTTTTTTCTAAAATGGAGCTATCCGAAACGGTTGTGAATGAATAAAAAATATAAAAATTTCAATACATAAAAGCTAATTTGTTTAGTTATGTTTAATCAATGATCAAACATCGTTTTTTGCTGTTTGTTTTTTTTTTCTTTACGTTAAAATAGGAATTTAACATATGTAGAATAATTCAATTGCAATGACTGTGAATTTTTTTAAACAGGTTAAAACAAAAAGCGCGGAGAGCAGTTCAAAGTTCGAAGTTCAGAAATACAAAATAGGCCTAAACCACTATTGATTTTTGTTAATAAATGGAAAAATAAAAATTATACCACTTCTCCAGCTTTAATATTACCTTGATTAGCTACTGCTGAACCATTTGTACATGACAGCGAATCTTATATTGTATGGCTAATTGGATGCATTTTATTTTTCATTTAGAACGCTTCTACAACGTAAAACGCAAGTCTCGAGGATCATGTAATTGGTATGACAAAAATTATATGTATGTTTGTTAATGGTGTTTTCCTCTTTAATGTGTAATGTGCATTTTTTTATGTCTTTTTAACAATACTTCTCTAATCAGTTACATTTATCCAGTTACCATTTTTTTTATGCCGCATTGGTCTCTTTAAGGGGTACTGTTTTTTCTATGTTTATTTTAATTAAGACATAAATATAATCGGGTTAAGGAAATAAGGAATCTTTAATACTCCTTAGATACACCAAACTATGGATTACAAAGGCAACAGAATGATAGGTTTTAATAATGTTTGTTAATAAAAAAAAAACTCTTAATTTTGTTTCTTCCTTGTTCAATCAGGGGTTTATTTGATATTAAAGTTATCCCCTAGGTATGCCTGTTCATAGGAAAATATTACAATTTTAAATAAATTCTTTTTTGTTATAAATATTTTTAACTGGGTGGGGTGGCAAGATAGTACAAATGTACATTTGCTTCACTAATGGGTAATAAAACCAAAAAATATTCTGTTCTGAAACATTCCAATAACACATAATTTCAAACGGAAAACGGAATTTTGTCTGACTTTTGCATACTACACAATTTGCAGATACTTCTGCACGAAACGGTGTTATAAAAAAATTCCAGAAAAGATGTGTCTGTCTTACATTAAATTTAAATTCTGTCAATATTTAAGTTTAGATAATGATTGTATATGGCAATTTGTAAAAAAAAAACAAAAAACATTTTTAATAATATTTCTAATATGCAATCATCAATAGCCATGTGATACACAGCAATTCTGTAATCATCCCATTTTCTTGTATATGATATGATTATATTACAGTCTGATTATAACACAAAGTGACAGTCACGTTAAAGATACATGAAACATGTTATATTTAATACATTGCCGTTATAATAGATGTATACAGATATTTATATGATTAAGTTCTTTTACAACAACAAAAACGACAACAAAACCTTACTTAAACTCAGTAATACAAGAGTACAAGATGTTATAAGAAAATATTTTAGTTAATGTAGTTCATGTAGTTTTACAGGCCGCAACATCATCAAGGATGTTAAGCAGTGCTTCTTTGGCCATTTTGGAGATTGTTGTCCCAGCTTGCTTTTTTTCTGCCAACTCCTTTGTGAGAGTTTTCCATCATATTGTGATTTTTTTATTTGTATTTTCAATTCAACCAATTCATTAAACACACTAGATTTAGTTTATTCACATCTTTATAGATTATATTTACAAATAAAATTACTTGTTAAAAACTACTTGAACGCGGACATATTTATTTATTGCTAATCTGATTATTTTGTCTTCACTGAGTTTGATAACACTTTGCATTGAACTTATTTAGACTATTCGATTGAAGTACAAATAATGAATATTTTTGAACGAGAATTCCTTAATGGTATAATTATTGTTATGTATATTGCTGTCGGTGAAAGTTGTATTCGATTTTAGTCCTATAATTTTGTTTTCAAGATTGCGACCATCTTTGCTGTGCGCACAATATAAACGAAAATATCAATTGCAACTATATATCGAAATATTTTGCCAAAAATTAAAATCAATACCATTTATATCTATTCAGTAGATAGTTTAATAGTAGATAGTTTCGGGACTTCTTATTGTATTTTTCTCCAGCTTCTTATTTTGCACGTCCTTCTCTGAGCTGTGACATGATGTCAAAATAAGAGAGGAAAAAAAAGATTAGACAAAAGGAATAAAAGGCCTTGTATTAAGTAAAAGGAATGTTTGTTGTTGTTAATTGACTTGTTTCAAATATGTGAACTGTTTATTAGCGCATTTTGCATGAAACATACTATAAGTTTAGATTCCCGATATGTTCTTTTAATAGATGGATTAAAAACATAAAATATACGCATAAACATTACGTACGTCTTAGAATAATAATTATCCGCATTGACTTATGCTACAGATTTTCACTAAGTCTTATTGTTTTGGCTTATTCTAAAATGTTTTGAGTATTTTTAACTTTAAAAGTCAAGAAGGTACAAAGAAATGCACACAGATGGATGTGTCATTATTTATTGTTAGTTTGCTTCAATGTGAAAATTAATGCTGGGTTTATAAACAATGACAAAAGTCGATTATATATTACTAAATTTTTAAATACCACATATTGTATCTAAATCTACAGTACCAATGCTGATTGTCAAATGTAAATATAAATGTAAATGTAATTCTACAAGCGTTTATCAATGTCAATAATTTTTAATTTATAAGATTCTTTTAAATCTTAGACTCCATACTGCAGACCTTTCATCACTTCCATTAAATATAAGTATGCGAAATATTAATATCAAGATCAACAAGGAAGGGTGGCGTTAAATGAACTCAGCCCCATACGATCTAGGAACACAAGAACACCGGCAAGGAGCTGGCAGGACATTTAACAATAACAGGACAGGGCACAAGGCAAAGCAATAGCGATATGATTACATTACTAATACATAAAGAAGACTGCTGTAATATAGTTTTTTAAAGTGGTAATGTCCCTCCCTTTACATTTATAATAAGTTTTTACCTAAAATCGTTTAAATGAATAATAACTGATATGCATTCATAAAAATTACTATGAAATACAAAAGTTATATTAAGAAGGGCATTCGTTTTATTTTATCAGGTTTTTACAAAACATTTGAAACTCTCAATTGGACAATCTGTTGAAATATTTATATAAATAAGCACAGTTTGACAGAGAAAACAATGACACTATTATAACAATTGTTGAAATTACCAATAAGAAAAGGCATAATGCACGTACAAAAGAATAAAAACCAACATAAGTTCAGCATCAATTAACTGTCTGCACAACATGATAATTTCTCAAAATATTTCAAAGCAAAATATAACCGCTACAGTTAAAATAAAATTGAAAACACAAGTAGCAAAGAGTACAAATTGTGCATACATGCTACAGTCCCGCCTCGTAGACCTTTCTCTTGTATCATGTTGAATGTCTGTTGGCAAACACCTATATCAAATGATCCTTCCTTTTCAATATAATCAGCTTTGCTCAGAATTATTGATAACCCTTCAAGTTTAACTCCCCACTTAAAATGTTGAATTGCATAATAATAAGAGTCCAGAGTAACCAAGGGGCAGTTGTAAATCGGAAGTAAATATTCAAACTGATTTTTGTCAACAAAGTAATCAGATATATCATATATTGTAGTTTTGAGAAGTGTAAATTTCCTTTCATTTAAGGTATTCAACGTGCTTAAACATACATCAGTGTCCGAATCTGGGCATAACTTGAAATAATCAAGACGCACATGAAAATTTCGTGCTTCATCTATGCCACTAATATTGATAGAAACTGTAGATTCGTGCAAATCATATACACTATCAATCAATGAAGTGTTTTGAGGGTTATTCGGCGGTAGATAAAATTCGAAATAGAAACCAAACTCACTTGAAAGGTTTGTCGACATTTTTGAGCTTTTAACATAGACACTGGATGAATGGATGAATTCACCGAGTCCAACATATTGTTTCCAAAGCCCAAAGCTTGCTTCAATTGCGGATCCTGTATCATCAGCTTTGCTATCGAATGTTTGTCTAAGATGTAAAAAGACCTTGTATCCAACCCCACCGATCCTAGAAATTAGGTAAGTGCAATTGTTTATGAAGATTTTTGGTTCAAGGCAGGATACGAGCACGCACTTGTTCTAAAAATATAAGAGATATATTTTAGAGCTAAACATTTTAACAAAGAGAATTCTAATTTTGATTTTGATCACATCGGCAAAATGAACGACTGTTTTATATAAAATTCTAGAGTTTGGCTTAAAGTTGATATATTGATTTAATACTTTAATTAGAGTACATAATTATGGCTAAATAAATAGGGATTGTGTAATTCTTAAAATTATACTCTATATTGCGGTTCTTCGTGAAAAGATGCGTTAGTGGGTAACAAATGTTATTACAAAAATAGAGAAATAATATAAGATCTGATCGGATGTTTCGTTATTCGTTAGAAAGTATATCAAATTAGTTACCTGCAATCTATCAAATACCGCATTATGGGGGCAACGATTAGAAATGTATTTTCATCGGGGGCCAAGAAAAGGGTTCTTTTTTTGGGGGGAAAACTTTCCAAAAATTTTCCCCAAAGGACCTTTGATAATTTAAAATTTCTTTTCATCGAAAGTAAAAATTACCAATCCCAACTTCTTTTTTCCCCTTTTTTTTTCATCTGCATTACACATGTAAAAAAATAAAAATTTTGTGTATTTAAATTTAAAAAGGTTGCAATTATGGAATTGCAAGCTTTTATCATAAAGGGGTTTTAAAATGTTTTCCAAAAGGCCCCACTTATGTTACATCTAAAAATTTAAACGTTTACATGTGTTTCAAAAACCCAAAAAACCCAAATTTTTGGGGGAAAAAAGGGAAAAAATTTTTACATTAAAAACTGTTTGAAAAATTTTGAAAAAGGGTTTACCTCGTTTGGTTGTGGGTTTTTGTGGGGCAAATTGTTGCGTTTTACAAGCAATCTGTAGGTCCCAAGGATAAAGAGGTTCATCAGAATAACCGTGGCATTCAGCGCAGTATTTGTTTCGAAATGTTAAGTTATATGGTATGTTTGTGACTGGAATTTTTGTAGAGATGTCGTCAATGTCCTCATTTTCGCACATCTGTTTTACTTCGTCTCGTTTGCGTCTTGGCAATACAATTTCTCTATCAATGTCATTGTCATTAAAATTTGGGCATTTCTTTATCATTAGAATTGTCTTATCTGTGTTTGGATATGATTTGCTATCATTTGATGAGGAGTAGGCTTTCAACTGAAGTAGTTCGCAAAATATATTTTGAAATAAATGCGATTTTGAGAGTCCATCGTATGTAAGAAATAAATCCGGGCAGCATGTACCTTTATCCAGACATTCATAACTGTTACATGAACAACTTTCACAACACCTTGTCTGATTCATTATGAATGGACTTTCCCAAATAATTTGTTTAAGGGTTGTTTATGTTAATTTTTGGGTTTTTCCAAAAAACCCGGGAAATTTTTGGATAAACCCCGGTTACAATTTGTGTTTTGGGTGTTTTCTACTATACCCCTTTCGAAGGGGTTAAAAATTGTAATTTTTGGTTTGGAAACGTACGGGTTTTGGTATATACATATAAACTATGTTATAAAAATCTTATAAAATCCATATTTTTTTTCAATAAAGAAAAGTTCATAAAACATTTTTCATTGTTTTTTTCCCCAATTTTTGCCCGGGAAAAACAAAACCACCAAGTTTGTAATGAAAGGGGTTTAAAAGCAAAAGGTGTTAATAACAAGGAAAAGCCGCCCCTTGGGGGAATGTTTTTTTTTTCCAAAACGTGGTTTACTTCGTTTTTGAGTTTGAAACCCGTTTCCTCAAAACCCTATCCGGATTGTATTTCTCCAATCTAAATAAATTTTTTTTAAAAAAGCGCCGTGTAGAAAGAAATTATAGAATTACTCATTTTAGCCGTTAAGCCTTATACGTAGATTAATGGTAGAGTGTTTGCTCCTTTAGTGTAGAGACCCTAGTTCTCATCCTTGAAAAAGGCATTTTTTTATTTCTTGTTAACGTTTTGGTTTTAGATATTTTTCAACAGGATTTCAATTCCTTGTAAATTTCATACACATAAGGCTATTTTAATGTCAAAAAATACATTTAATTTTGCTTTTATTTTATTTGTGCAAAGCATTAATTCAGTAACAGGTTAATAAAGGAGAAAATTAAAACTTTCGTAATAAACTATGAACATATATTCTGACAGTTAAAGCCAAATTTGAAATATTCGCAAAATTGCAGATTTTAACTCGCAAAAACATATTCATAATTTGAGCGCGCTATAGCCACTACGCGACTTGGGTAAACGTGTTCTTTTTTATTGCAAAAAGTGTAATAATTGAGTAACATGCAGAACCCATTATCATTATGGTGCAACCGAATAATGTAAATATTATCGTGTTTGACGTATACTTGCGTTTGTGAGTGTATGCAAGAGAGACTAAATTAATTTGTATAAAAGTATTTGAAATGTTAAAAAACTTTACTTACTTGCATTACAGATGAGAAAGCTATATTTATCTCTACATCCTACAATGTGTCGTTTCGAACTCTTCGCAAAATTGCATATGTATAGTTTGTTATTTCTGTGCTGCCTTTTTATAATTATCCGGGTTTTTTTTTTCTTGCGACTAAAATGATATTCGTAACTAAAGAAATAATATGGCTACTTGGAATCAAATATAATTATTACATATGTTTTCCAATAATGGGAAATTTAAATGTAAAGGGGCAATCTTATTAAATAATAATTCAAGTATTTTAAACAAAAATAATAATAAACGGTTGTTTAAAGCATCAATAAAACCAGTAATGGTTTCTGCATTTAAATACTGAAATAATACGCACATAGAACGGTAATAAAATTTACAGACAATATGACGTTTTATAGTATTATTACAAAACGTGACTGTAAAATATTGTAGACTGAATCAAATTGTGATCATTTCCCTTAATTGACAGTAATATAAATAATTCAGCTTTTCCAGATGTGCCCAAATGAATGACTATATACTATTGTAATATTTTTTTATTATTATTATTTTCGTCAGGAAAAATCTGTTTAAGAACCACGTGCCAATCCACTTCCCATTTAATAAAATCATTGACATTATTTTATTATTTCGTATTTTCTAATATTTTTTCCTTTCTATGTTTCTTTTTCCTGCAAATATTAATAAATTCATTATATATTGACTTGGTGATATAATTTCCTTGTTCACTGTGTCGCGAGTTTCTCTTTAATATGAAAAATACATTTCACGAAATATCCGTTATATGGAAACCTCTGAGGCAGTAAACTTAGGAAAATCGAATTTAAACAATATAGAAACGAATCAATTTCTGAGCTTTGTTTTTTATTGCTACAAAACAAAGGACAATTGATGCAGAATTAAAAGTTTTGAATGTCAATAGATATTATGTTGTGTTCAAAACGAACAGGATAAAAACTAATATCACTTAAGGTGACAAGGTAGTAAATTATCACTATCAATACCTAAAATGAGATTGTTTGCTTAGATTTATCAACCTTTTCTAAACACAGTAAACCTGGGAAAAAGTATGAAGTATGAAGTATGAAATTTATTGCATGTCCCATAAGAAACTGAATTTCCATTTGCAAAACTCTGTTGAATATGATTTAAAATTTGCTATAATGCCTCAAACACAGTAAACTGGGGAAAAAAGAATAAATTCAAAATATTTGAATTGTATCTTTAATATTCTGTCAATGCCACCACAAATCCTTATATTTACAAGCCAACATCTATAAATATATAACTTTTTATTGAGGACGGGGGGGGCAAATGAACGTTTTGTTTCTACTACATAAACGCAATTTACTTAAAAAGGCATTGTTTAGCATTGTGTTATTAGGTACACATTAAAAATCTAAAGAAAAAAAACAAAAAAGAAAGAAAAGAAAGAAGGGAAATGATTGCCATCAATGTTTTGATTTAGGATATAGTATACAAAATTTTAGTCCTCTGCAAACTTTAATATATAATTTATCATGTTTTGCCTGAAATCTTCTTTATATTGACAAATTCAATCACTAAAAGTTTACTTGATATGCTGTGTGTAAATGTAATTCAAAATGTAACAAATTATAATTTTATGTACTACTAAAAAAGGGAAATAACAAATTTATAATCTAAGTGTCAAAAATCAGAACATTTATAGCTATTTATAGCTTTCGAAATCATGTACAGCAGAACTGCTTTCCGGTTCTCATTCATTAATATGACGGTTCTCATTAATTAATATGACACGCTGCGAATCACGGAAGGGGGGACCAATATAATAATCGAAAGGAGTTATTAAATCCGAATTTATTTTAGCTGTAAATCGAAGGGATTAATTGATAAAATCCGGGCTCATGGACAAACAAAATAGTAAACACAAATAGCTTCGCGCGGAGCGGAGGGGCGTGTTGGCGCGGAGCAATAATGTATACAACTATTTGACACGTTATGAATAGAATTGCATTTAAAAGCAAAAACTTTTTAAATGTTGTTAATTGATCTTACAACACCATAGATCAGTTCGCACAATGAGGATACTTGTGTAGAAATATAACCGTAAGAAGTATTATGTACCTCGTAGACTTTGATTACCGCCCAAACCGGTGCTAGGGGGTGAGAGATATTGCACTTCTTCATTATCCCTTATCTACAGACTCATTCAAACAGAGACTACAATTTTCATGTTATTTTGTTCTGATTAATGCTTCATTTTTACCTTAAAAGACCAGATTTCCAACAAAGTCTAGCTGCATTGAGTGTAAGTATGCCATTCATTAGAACACTACAACCTGAAATAATTACATCTTTGATTTGTTGCAGCTAGACTTAAGAATGACTATACATAGTTAAATTGTTCTATATTGTTAATAGTTTCCCTTATCTCCAATATTTAGAAAGATGGAAAAACATTTTATGTAACAAAAAAGCGACTTAAAACCAGAGAAACAAAATACATTAACAGTGTTTTTTGTTATATGTATATGCCTTAATTACCAGAATTCTGCATTAAGTTCGTTTAATCCGTTTGAACTTACATAAACGCGTGTCTCTGCTATTAAGAAACCATGCCTCGTTTGACGTTTATGCCGAATACATGTTTGAACATTTGACAAGATCATGTCTCGTTATCGAATTATTGACACGTGCTCTTTACCGTTATAGTGACATGTTGTGTTTATTTGTGTTTTCATGACTAATGGGTGATTCATTAGTGTCAATAAATACAAGACGGTGTTTTGCACATACATTGAGAGGAATAACTTTCACGTTGTACAGCTATAGTATATTTGAAAGGTCAAAGGTCAAAACTACAGTGTGAACAAGGATTTTTCCCGCTCTCAAAAAATGGATATAAAAATTAAAATACTCATCACAAGTGAAAAATTTTGTATTTAAAAGTTATGCAAGGTTGAATACTAATGCCGGATAAACCAAAAACACCAAATTCTCAACCAGGGACCAAGAAAAAAACGTAAAAAGAAAAGGCCAGCTACTTCGCCATTGTTGCACGAAAATTCGGAAATCATACTCCATGACGGTGACGGTGGTCAGCAGTATAGCGGTCAAAATAAAGGACAAACAAAGAAGTGTAAACAAAATAGTGGTCAAGACAACGTACATGAGAATGATATAGTAAGTGACTCTTTAAAACATAGCATAAACAACTTTTATGAAAACATGTCTTTCCAACAATCTCAATACGGAATGCATCCAACATATGTGACGCGCTCAGCGATTTTTGGCCCAATTGAGTTTTTAATCATTGTGAGAAAAACGCTTGTAAAGTCACGCGAGTTTTCAAGTCTTAATTTTTAGGGTTTCCCTTCAAAACAGAGTATCTTTGAGGGTTGAAAGAATAAAATAAACTAGAAAGAAATCAAAAAATACTTTTTGAACAGCCCTTCTCAGCTTCCACGATAAACATTTCCCAAAAATCTATATTAAGAATAAATACACTGTGTAAACTTAGGAGTAAGGTCAGCGAGTAAACACATGTAGATTCACTACACTACAGTACCTTTTACGTCATGTTACTGCATATTTGGAGGTTTAAATAAATATACTGGTCGGAGAGATAACTCCGACGCATAGATAACCCCGACACTTGATAAATATAATTTTTATAACTTTGTTTTTCAACAAAAAAACATATGGTCACCTAGTAGTATAGGAGCAGGACAGAATGTGATGATTTTTTGTAAGTTGGTAAACTTTTTAATATTTTTCAATTAACCGAAACATTTAGTTGGCAAAAACTGATTCAAAACCTTCTTTTTACTAAATTACAATGAGGTAGTTAGAAATGTATTGACCACAGGTCACTGACTTGGGAAATATTTTTGAAAACTAGTTTTTACATCAACAAAAAATAGATAAAACATATAAGATGTAAAAATAAATGAATGATGCTGATTTTCCTGTCATTTTTTACTTAAAAATTTAAGTGTCGACTTTATCTACTGTTGAGGGGTAAAAAGACCATGTTTTGTATACCCCATTCAGGACCTTAAAGAAGTACCAATTCTCATTTTCATACATAATTTTTGTAGTGTAACGTAAAGTCTTTGAACTGAACTTTATTTAGGTGGTTCAATATAGTACCAATTCTCATTTTCATACATAATTTTTGTAGTGTAACGTAAAGTCTTTGAACTGAATTTTATTTAGGTGGTTCAATATTTAAAATATATAGGAAGATAATTAAGATATAACAAAAAGTATGTGATTTAGTGTCGGGGTTATCTCTCCAACCAGTAAAGGTAAGTACATCTTTTATTATTTATGCTTTTTCTGTTCATTATTTTTTTCTGATATGTTGAATATGAATAACCATCGTATATTTACTTTAAACAATAAAATAAATGGGACCATGACACTTGAACTGGTTTATATAAAAAAAAACATGGCCGACATCTAGGTCAGGTCATGACAGACACATTTTTTGGGATACATTGTTTATTGCACTCGATTTGTATTTGTCATGGTCTTTATAGAAAGTTATTGTTAACTATTAGACATTGATTACATTACAAAATAAATTGAAGTCAAGGCTGCAATAAAAGAAAAAAGAAAACAAAAGTTGGCACTTCATTTTTGTTAACACATCACTATGACAAAAAATGTAACTGGACACATAACATATTTTGCAATTTGTTTACAATGAATGAGCTTGACATAGATCTACATCAAGTAGATTTACTGTATACTGTATAAAATATTTCTAAAAAAGGAAATATATGACAAGGCTTCAGTACAGTATTGTAATTATTGACAAATGAATTTCTATTACAATTCAACTTTCAAGATCAATTTAGTAAAGGAAATGTTATCCCTGCACTGCATGCTGCTTTTGAAATACAATAAATATATCTGGTACTGTGATTGAAGATGTGACCATAGATAAATATTAAAATGCATTTATTTTTATTAGCCCTTTGCCTTTGGTAGTATCTACAATAAATCATATTATATTCACATTACTAATACCACATAGCATATTCTACCAGCAGGGTTTCCATTAAATTCCAAACATTGGCAGTCAAAGACTGCATAATGTATGTAATTGGAAGTCACTTTGTAGGTAAAGAATGAAAACATTACATTTTGGAAGCCAAAACCAAGGTGTAAATGACTCCCAAACTTTAATAACAGAAGCCCTGCTACCAGGATATTTTTAACATTTATGAGCCAGCACTTTTTGCTGATGAAATATTTTATGTTGTTGTTTTAGGTCTGACAGCCAACATACATTTAAGATCTTTAACTTAGTTCATCAGAGTTTTGAAGTAGATTTTATGATTATCCAGCATGTTGCAGCCATATTCTTCAAGGAAATGTACTGGTAAGTGTTTTGATACTTGGTTTAAAGATCAAATGATTTACTATGAATGTAATCTTTGTATACATATGTAAATAATCATCATAAACTGACCATTCTCAACCCTTTTTATCAAATAATGATATTAATAAATTTCCTGAAATGCAGTTGAAAGTAATGTAACTTATTTGCAATTTAGCATTTTATATATGAAGTCAGATGAGATCTTAAATATATTGTTTTAAAATTACATAACTCTGTACAGTAACATGAACTAAATTTTAAGTTATATATTTAAAAATAATGCTGTATTGTTTTATGCAAATACTCTGTCAATAATGCTAAGCTCTTAAAGTATGTATACATAATTTTCAGAAGACATAGATAGTTCACCTATTTGCTGATGAATAATATACTAAACTGTTGTTGGAAATGAGGCACAATGTGTGACATAGTTCTATGCCTTATTGATTAAAAAGACAATCACTTGTATCAACTGTACTGTATTGGTCAAGATAAAAAAAACACTTCAATTGGGTAAGCATGTATATTTATGCAATATTCCACATTCTCTTTACTTTTGAATAAAGAGTGTGGTGTTCCAACCACAATACATGCACATATGTAGATTTAGATTATTTTAGTCATGTTCAAGATGAATGTTACTGCCACTTGTACATGATATATAGACTGTTATATTACACAAGACCTTACATGATGCACAAGACATTATATGAACCCAATAGCTGTGCAACACTATACAACAATTTACTTATACATGTAGTTCATTTCTGTTCAGTCAAATATCATATACACTATATTGTAGTTAAATCATTATACACACTTTATTGTTTCATTTATACTTATTCAGGTTTTTGTTATTTCAGGATGGCATGTGAGAAGTCAATGACTTTTCTATGTTTGACAGTATACCAAAAGTGAATTACATTCTCATAGAATTTGTCGTAAGAAGTATCCCTGAAAAAGCTGAATACTACAGTGGCAGGTGTTACAGTATTTTACTTAATTGTGAAACAAGTTTTATATATGAATCACTTTTTGCTTACAAAAACTGAAGACATATGAGGAGACATAGTTGCTATAACCCTGTTTGGGTCAAACCCTCAACATGGGGTTGCAAGACTATTATTCAAGGACATAAGTGAACTCTCATTTGTGACTTCCCATGTGATTGATAGAATCTGTTATTGTAATTGTTTTAAATTAATTGAAATTATTTCAATTTAAAAATATACTAATATGTTATTCATATTATACAATTTAAAACACACTGATCAGAATATGATTACACTGTCAATATCTGTAACTGAAAATTTAGTCAGAAACATAACTAGTGCAAGCCCTTTCTATTTATTTTTTTGGTTAAAATTCTGAAAGACTTGAAGTTATTGTGAAAAGGAATATTTTTTTATAAAATTCAATTATTTTAAATCATTCAGTTATTTTTGCATTTTTTTGTTACCATGGCAACCAAAATATACCGTTTTTGCAATCAGTGCATTAAAGAATATTTGTTTTGCATTGGATTCATATTGTATATGCTATCATGTTATAGATGTGCATTTTAAAGTTGACTAACTTAAGTTATGATATTAACCTTAATCATGGAAAAGTTACTGTAATTCTGAGAATTTAATTCTTATGTTTAAAGTTAATATCAATAACTATTAAAGGGTAAAATGAAAAATCCTTTTTTTCCTGAAAAGTCTTTAATATTGTTGTCTTTTAATATAATATATGCATTAATTTGGTGATGAATTAATCATGTTAAGTGCAAAAATATTGCATTTGATGATTTTTTTATATTTTTGTTGCCATGGCAACCGATTTTTTTGAAAACAAACGATTGTTTTTATATCAAGATATTACATATATAACACTAAGATGAATGATCACTTAATTTTTTATTTTATTTTATTGTGTATAACTGTGGAATTATTTATAATTTGTATATACCAATAAAAGTTAAAAATGTAATTTTTGTTGTTATGGTGATGTTATACAAATTAGAATATTTCATAAAATATCAAGTATTTTTTAAAAATAATTGTGTCAAGCTATTCAGCAGATGTTGTTCTACCACAAACGAGTCATAACTCATTTTCGCCCAAATATCACATTTGGGCCAAAAATCGCTGAGCTTGTCACATATATGCAAAGCCCACCAGCACAATCTCAATTTAATGGATCCTTTGGAATGCCATCCACTCCGTGTATCCCACCCAGGGCTACCGAGTTGTTGGACGATATGAAACATATAAAGCAAAAACTTCAAATTGTGGAAAAAATAGAAAAAACTGTTAATATGATAAATGCCAAAGTGTCTGACCTAGAAACACAAATGAAATCTATTGACTATTGACGCGCAAAAGAAGAAATTAAGCACCTTAAAAAAACATGCAAAACTCTTGAATCTGATGCAAAGCTTTCATCTGAAATAAATAAAAACCTAGAAACAGAGGTAATAGACCTTGAAACAAGATCTATGAGGGATAATTTAATGTTCTATGGGATAAACGAACAAGGTCAAGACGAAGACTGTATAGTTCTCGTAAAAAATGTTATGACAGAGCACCTCCACATCAGTGAAGAAGAAGCTGGGCATATTCTAATTGACAGGGCACACAGGGTTGGAAATATAGATAAAGCTAAAAAACCACGACCGATTGTGGCCAAGTTCCATTACCCACAAGAAAAAGAACGAGTAAGAAAGGCCTCATTTGATAATGCGAATCATATGAAATCGAAAAAGTTGGGTATTGGAGCCCAATTACCAAGGGAGATAAGAGAAACAAGGAAACCGCTATATCCGGCGATGAGAGAGGCGAGACAACACGGCAAGCATGTCAAATTTATCGGAAATAAATTATTCATAGAAGGGAAAGAATACCATACCATTAACCATTCTACAACTGAGACAACGAACCATTAAGGCTGTCAGGAAGAGACGTCACTAAATATACTTTCATGGAACATAAATGGCTTAAGACGCAAGATTACGGATTTAGACTTTATTGAGTACATATCAGACTATGAGTTAATATTCTTTTGTAAAACCTGGTTGTCAAGTGCGGAAAATTTCAACTTTGAACTAGATAGCTTTCTTAGTGAACATATTCCGGGTAATAAATCACATAATACTAAGAAAGGTCGATTTAGTGGTGGTATAACTTTTTTCTATAAAAAGTGTTTTAAAAACTATATCAAAGTTGTAGAAAAGAACCAAAAAGGAATATTATGGGTTAAAATTAGTTCTGATTTATTTCCATTTGAACAAGATGTATATATTTGTCATCTATATATACCACCAATTGACTCAAAAGTAACTAGTTGTATAGATTTTGATTTTTTTGATCAATTAGAAATTGATATTCTTAAGTACTCTTCACTAGGAAAAGTGTTTATTTCTGGTGACTTCAATAGTCGTACTTCCAATTTAGATGATTTCATTGTATTCGATAAGTATTTAGATCAAAATGTGTCCTATATTTTCCAAAATGACATCACGGCACGTGCAAATCAAGACCACGTGGTCGATTGCTACGGACACCGTCTGCTAAACACATGTAAATCGACTGGTTTTCTCATAGCGAACGGCCGCCTTTGTGAGGACCAAAAAAAGGGTGATATTACGTTTTGCTCCAATAAGGGTAGTAGCACCGTTGACTATTTATTGTTACAATATATTGATTTTGAATATGTAAAACATTTTGCCATTCAAGATTTTAATGAACACTCTGACCATGCACCAGTTTTTTTCAGCATTGTCATAAAAGATCATTCAAATGAAGAAAGTACGGCTGAAAATATACGTCGCGAACCAAGGCTAGTTTGGGATGAAAATAAAGTACCCCAATTTAGGACTTGTCTTATTAATAGTAATGATTTGCGTCAACGATTAAACGACGAAATTATTTCGCGCGTTCATCCGATTGATCACGTGATACACGAACTGAATGAATTGTTATCTACAAACGCATATAACGTATTTGGTAAATCCGATTGTGTGAAAGATAAATATTCTCGGTATCCAAAAAAATAAATGGTTTGACACAGAATGCTTTAATGCGCGAAAATCATTCAAAATAACGCGCAATGCATTTATTAGACAAAAAAATGAAGAAAATAGACTTGCTTTCATTCATTCGCGTCAATATTATAACAAAATAAAAAAGGCTGCAAAAAGAAAATTCAAAATAAACGAAGGTAAACGAATCTCAGAACTAGCAAATAAACAGCCGCGGCAATTCTGGAAAAATGTTAAAAAAAGTTATAAACGTAAACAAGAATTAGCGAAAAATTTAACAGTCGAGAATTTTAAAGAATTATTTGGTGAAAACGCGTCCATAGAGTCAGAAGAGCTAAATCTGGATCAATATGTACTTTCAGACGACGATCTTAACTGCGAAATTATGGAAACGGAGCTTCATTCGGCTGTATTTATGCAAAATAATAATAAATCCGCTGGTATCGATGGTCTTACGGCTGAAATATTTAAAGCAGCATACGATATTCTGTCGCCTCTTTTATTAAATCTTTATAATAGATTGTTTAAATACAGCGAATATCCGGAATCGTGGGGTAAAGGCATTATAACGCCAATATTTAAAAAGGGCGATATAAACGACCCAAAGAATTACCGCGGTATTACGCTAATAAACGTAATAGCCAAAATCTACTCCCAAATCTTATTAAACATATTAACGAAATGGACAGAAAAAAACGAAAAGATATCAAAAAATCAGTTTGGATTCCAAAAAGGGAAGTCGGTTGTTGACTGTCTGTTTATTTTTCATTCAGTTGTTTTAAAAGTTCTAGAAAATGGGGAGAAACTATACAGTGTATTTATTGACTATGAAAAATGCTTTGACAAAATTGATAGGTCTTTTCTATGGAAAAAACTTTTAATGGAAAATGTGAGTTGTAAATTTGTTAAGGCTATTAAGTCAATGTATAAGACTGTTACGTCGTGTGTTAGATATAAATGGCAAATTTTCGGAATTTTTCGACTCGAACCTCGGATTGAAGCAAGGAGACCCCAGTTCTCCTCTGCTGTTCATGCTATTCGCAAATGACATTATTGATAACATTAATACAAATTTAGATGGTTTATTTACTGTAAACGAGCTCAAACTATTTTTAATCCTTTTTGCCGACGACCAGGTTCTGTTTGCAAAGTCGCCGACATCATTACAATCTATGCTTAAAGATGTTGAAAATTATTGCACAAGGTGGAATATGAAAATCAATACATCAAATACCAAGGCAATGGTTTTTGAGAAAGGACGTCATCATACACAGTATGATTTTTTCATCTATAATACAAAAATTGAGATTGTTGAAACGTTCAAATATTTGGGTTTAACCCTTTTTAAAAACGGAAATTGGTTCAGAAGTCAAAAGAAAATACCTCAACATGCATCGTACGCACTACATAACCTTTTCTCAATTTTTAATGATATAGAGTTACCTATTTCTCAAAAGTGTAAGCTGTTTGACTCGCTTGTCGGATCTATTTTAAATTTTGGTGCAGAAATTTGGGGAAACCATGACGCTACAGCTGTTGAAGCAATTCATACAAAATTTCTGCGTAGGGTCTTAGGGGTGAAAAAATCAACAAATTTATTAGCACTTTATGGGGAATTAGGACGTTACCCTTTATCTATATATCTCAAAATAACAATGATTAAATATTGGGTTAAAATAGTTAAAACAAGAAGATTCGTCTCTAGTGAAGAAAACTTATTTACTATTAAAAGCAGACGCTGATTCCAATATAACGTATAGAGGAAATAACTGGGCGTTTCAAATCAAAAAGTTCCTATCAGAACTTGGATTTCTATATGTTTGGCAAAATCAAAATCAAAATGAAAATGATATTCCCCTTTCTGCTATCAAACAAAGAATCTTAGATAACTATTTACAAAAATGGTATGCAGATATTAATAATTCCAGTCGACTCCACTCATATTGCATTTTTAAACATAATTTTGACCGTGAAAAATATCTTTCGGTGATTTCTGATTATAAATTAAGAAATACATTATCCAGATTTCGCATGTCCTCTCATAATCTATATATCGAAACCGGTAGATACTATAATATCCCAAGGGAACAAAGACTTTGTAAATCATGTAATATGTCAATGGTCGAAAATGAATACCATTTTTGATGGTCTGTCCACATTTTAGAGATTTGAGAAATAAATATTTTAAACGCTATTACTGCCAGTGGCCGACTTTGAATAAATTTAGGGCTCTCATGTCAACAAACTCTACAAAAGATTTATTGAATTTAGCTAAATTTGTTTACTTTGCAAATAAAAGAAGAATTGTGTAAAAAAAAAAAATTCATTAGAATCACATAATTATTGTTAATATTTCAATAGGGTTATATATATGTAATGATACATTTACATGTTTATTCGACATTACATAATCATGATACTTTTTTCAGAATAATGTTTCATTAAACAATCTCTTCTGATAACTGTATAATTTATTATGTAAAAAATGCATTTTGTTTGCTTTTCTTTCTTCTATGTTTTTTGTTCACACTGTACAATAGAATTTGTATAGGCTATAAACATTGTAACATGTTTAATGCTGAATAAAATTTTCGTATTCGTATTCGTATATTTATGATTATGATTAATCTATTTTATGCTGTTGATGGTTCTTAAAAAAAGAACAATAAACAAACATATTATTAATATTTCTTTATATATTTTAGTATGTATGCTTACATTATTTTATTTGTTTTCGATTTGCAAAAGCTCCAATGCTTGAATGTCAGTAAGATAAAGTTAAAAGACACAGCAATCCTTTCCGATAAATTTTAATGCTTTAAAGATAAGAGAGCTTATGTTAGTTGACATTATCTAAACCTTATTAAATCTCGTAAAATCCCGTGCTACAGCAATCAATATCTGCCTAACTCCTGCAACATGTACACATCTTTGTTACTAAATATAATCATTATGCAAATATATAAATTATCCCCGTTTATTACGTCTTACATTAAAATCTTTGAAATAGGGAAATTAGTTCTTATAAATTAATTTTAACGTTCGTCATTAAAACCATATCTAAATCTAAATATCTTGATAAAGTCACCTTTTAAATCGAAGGTTAGCGTACAACGACATTTTCCAAATGTAATTGAATGTTTGCTGACCTTACTTTTGTTTTTAAAAAGTCAGCAAATATACATTTTAAATGATATGATTGAAATATAAATATATTAGTGTTTCTTATATTTAGCTTCGTTTGTAATTTTTGCCGATCGTTCGGTTCTCATTGACTTTCTTGTTGCTCTACTATCTATTTAAAATTCCGTTCTATTTTTGGAATGCTTATAAATTTTTTATGATGACTTACGTATACTACTTCAAGTGAGACTAATAAAATGTGTTGGAGCTACACACAAAATACCGTATTCCGGTACATTCCGGAGAGGTTGCTTGAAAAATATCGCCTTTTTATCCGCCGAAATGCACATAAAAACGTCTTATTCATCTCTTCAAACAAATTTATAAACGATATTGAATGAAAAAGGTAAGAATCAGCGGAAAAGGCGATATTTTTTCTACTTTTCTACTTAAATGTACTTGTCCATTACTGTAGTGAGTTAATTCCGTTGTTTAATGTCAATTCTACATAAAATATAGGAATATCCCTAAATCTCTGACATCATATTGAATAAAGTGTAATAAGGGGCGGCATGACCGAGTGGTTAACGCGTCGGACTAGTGATCCGATGATTGTTGGCCGCAATGGTTCAAACCCAGACAGGGGCAAAACGTTGTTTCCTTGAGCAATAAACTTTACACTCATTGCTCAGTACTGGTTGGTTCCAGGAACGGATTCGAAAGTATGTTAATAAGCTTATAGCTTCCTACACAATTCGAAGTAAAATAAATTCCGTATAAACCAAAGTAGAATAGACGATATCGAAAAGCAACATTTTACACTATAATGCTATAAACAGAAAAAAGAGCTTTTATTTCTGTGCAATTTGCTTTAATTTGACATTTAACTTGCTAGAAGTTCCCATCATGCAAATTTTGAGACTAATTATTATGGTCTTTGATGTCTTTAAGTACTGTTTGGCTAGCCAGTCAATAAATCCAGGAATATGTTCTGTATTTGTTGATCTACTGTTATTATGTACTTTTTTGATAAACTGTTGTTCTGTATTTGTTGATTTACTGTTTTGTCTTCCTAATAAATATTTGTCTCTCTTGAGCATGAATACATTTAATTACAGTCACTGTTCTATTCACTAAATGTCTTAATCGTGGAGAGAATACAATAATCATCGCGGTCATTTTACGTTTTATTTACATTTAAAGCGCATTTATATGTCTTTTTTAATGCGTAAACAATGTACCCTTTAAAGCACACTTACCTTGTTATTTTCCTTTTTTATACTTTCAGTTTTATCATTAAAACAAACAGAAATACCTTCACTCCCTGTTGTTTTATTTCAAGTAATGGTAAGGGTAGCATAATCTTAATAGGAAATGATAAAATAGATACAAAGAAGCGTGTCAAATAAGTAATGCTAAATGGCTATTGACCGTGTATTTGTAGAACACAGTTTGGGTTGACCTGGTAATAGATAATGTGTCTTGCACAATTATGCATATGAAAAACACAGTCCTTTTATTAAACACTTTTACATTCAATATCAAAATGAAATTCCGTTTAATTAAAGCAGCAACAGTTAAGACACCAATACGGCTTACACCAGTACTGTAGAGTACGTGGAAGGTAGCTTACATTTACCGGTCATGACTTTTTCAACATTTTCAATTTTGTCGTTGTTTTTAGTAATATTTGGGGATTCTATTTTTTCATACTAAGTGAAAAAATTTAATACAGACGTCGACAATTTCATACACGTACAACCTGACAACATATTTGTTAGCGGTCATATGTACCAAATGGTCATTACTCCTTTTTTTGTTACAAAATACATTTTTTAGACATGCCTACAAGTAATTGGTCTATTTCTACATGAAATGAAATGATCTATAAATCTCGCTAAGATATTTCCTGTCATGTCAAGTCAAAACACCCTTTAAATTCATGAAATCCTTTTAACATCAGAAATGTGGTACTACAAAAAAAATTCAAAGCACAATATGTCTGGCTTTTGTAAATAAGATCATTGAACGTTAACGGACAAATGACATGTGATAGTTTCTTTTAAAGATGTTTGCATGACTGGTTACTAAACATCGAAATCAGGAAGTCAGTTTAGTATGTAAAGGAATAAGCAATAAATACAGGTAACATGACAAAACGGTACTCATTACAACTGGTGTCGAATTATCTATGGAAGCCGTACAATGGTGTCCCGTTCTTCATCTCAGTGAAGTTATTTCTTTCTGGTACCTCGGGAATCATTGATTCCATGATATCAAGTTATTTTTAGATTGAATACAACTTATGCACCTTTTCGTTTACTTACATACATCTACTAAATTTTCATTTAATGTCATTGATTGCATTGCTACCGTGGAATATCCAGAATTACATTAAACAAACCCATACTGATCAGAACAGACAATATATATTCATTTACGCTTTTGAGTAATTAAATGGTTTGTTTCAATAGTTTGTTAATGATATCTGTCATTTTCAAAACCAAAAAAGTTCAATTGACTTTTAAACATATTCATTAAATGCCCTGGCTTGAGCGTCCAGTCAGCCATGTGCAAACAAATAATATCTTGATTTAATGAAGCTATCCTAAATCAATAGAGTGTATGTTAATTTATTATATTTATAATTATTTAACTCTACATTTTAACCCGAAGAAGAATTTTCTACAGATAATTTTGTGGTACTTTTATTTTGATATTTTATATTTCTCGACGTTTTTTTTTCTCTTCTGGCGTCATCTTTGGACGACATATGTTATATCTGATATTATATTTCATTTTTGCAAATTAGCATAGTCCAGTCCCTGTGTCATGACATGTATAGCGTTTATATCGTCATATTTTATCTCTCTTTAAATGCTACAAGGAAGAAATTGGTTATATTTTCTGTATGATTTCCTCATACTGACATTATACATATTGCAAATTCGCTTTATTGAGGGTAAGTGTTTGTATGATTTTGTCAGGTTTCTTTTTACAGTTTCCTGTATGTGTCTAGCTATGCAATTGTTAAGAAATATGTTGTGTCGAAAGAAAAATGGTTTTGTGTAAAAGAAATTTTATGTTTGACTTACGTTACGTCTTCCTGACAAATATCTGCCTGTCTCGAAGAGAATTCATTTCATGCCATTAAAAACCTTCCTTTGTAAGAGACGTTCTTTGGTGGAATTTGTTTTCAGGAAACAGGCATCACTAGAACATTAGTGTTTTACCAATTCGCACAAGCAATAACTATGGTGAACGTTGCTTCTATTTCGTATTTCAACGTCTGTATGATTTAAATATTCTTTATAAACGTAAGACTATATGTGTTATTTAGATACTTTTATAAGTTTATTTCATATTCCCAGTACTTGCTCTTTCAATTTTTCGTCTTTTTTCAGTTGCATTGCTGGGTGCCTTATCAATGTTTCTATATGGTTGCGGGTCTTTTGGCGCTGTGTCATGTTATATCGCTCTTTTCCTTGAATCCTTCATTATTTTAGAAATGATCGAGCTTTTTTTATTTTGAAAGTACATTCAGAATTATTTTGTCAACTGAATGTCACAGCCTTGGTTTAATTGTTGATTTTAGCAATCGTCAGTGCTAATAAAACCTTTTCCAAAATCATACATACGAGCAGCAGTAAGATTCCAACACTCCATTCCATTTTTCGCGATATTATTTTGTACACAATTTCATGATTTTCGGCAAACGAACAATATATTGAAACCAATGTACATCACTGTTATGCTAGACTAACGCCTACTTCATATGTTCCTACAAAATCCACTCAAAATGCACACAAAAACGACCTTCGAGCTTTTCTAAATAGTGTCTTAAATTAAGCTATAGTAGTTCACAATATTATAATTATTTCGAACTAAAATGTTTGTTTCATTGTCTATAAATCTTTGTCTCGATATTGGCTTTCATGAACATCAATGCAAATCAAATGCAAATCAAATGTTGTCAGTAACATTGTTTTTATTCCATTCATAGAGGCAGCACAAAGTTGCTTTACTATTCCTCTTTAAGTCCGACCTATCCATCTTCGACCAGATGGTATTTTAACATGTACTACGCCTGTAGACTACAATTGCTGGACAAAATTGGACTAATTTAAACATTTTTCCAAGTCTCTGACAATCTTGTATTTGATTGATTGATTTAAAAAGAAAAAA